>NC_083773.1:1288684-1298684 GCF_963514075.1 Conger conger | reverse complement strand
CACCCTCCACCCCCACACACCCCCTAACTAAACACACCCCCTCACACACTCCCCCTCACACACTCCCTAACTAAACACACCCCACCCCACCTCACCCCCTCTCACACACACCCCCTAACTAAACACACGCCCTCCACCCACACACACCCCCTCACAAACACACGCCCTCACACCACACACACCCCCTCACAAACACACGCCCTCACACCACACACACCCCCTAACTAAACACACGCCCTCACACCACACACACCCCCTCACACCACACACCCTCACCAACACACCCCACCCCACCTCACCTTCTCTCACACACACCCCACCCCACCCCACCTCACACCCTCACACCACACACCCCCTAACTAAACACACACCCCCTCACAAACACACCCCCCCACCCTCACACACCCCACCTCACCAAATACACAGTCGCCCCTCATCAAACATCCCAACCGAAATCTCCGAACTCTCAACTGAAACACTTCCACTGGACATGAGCGGAATCCATTATGGGACTGTTCTCAGGAGAATAATACTCATTTAAAATGTGTGTCTGGTTACAGCCAGATTGCATGTTTAGTCAGACTTACAGAACCAGGTTTAAGGTCTTAAACAGCTGGCAAGTCCTTGGTGCAGCGATGTTCAGTCAAAGACTTTCTCCAAGTTTAATTCGGTGAAAGAATAAGCTATTTACTCCCCACCTAGTTGAATTTACCTGTCGATGCAGAACTTCACTGTGTAACCTTCATTTCTGTGACGCATTGCTTACACACAAACCTGCGTATAACGCACGGTGACACAGCACACTGAAGAACACCACAGTGCCGCAGAAACAGCAGAAATGTGGACTGCAGGTGGCAGTGTCTGACCCAGGCGTTGTGTTTGTGCGTGTCTGACCCCGGCGTTGTGTGTGCGTGTCTGACCCGGGCGTTGTGTGTGCGTGTCTGACCCGGGCGTTGTGTGTGTGCGTGTCTGACCCGGGCGTTGTGTGTGTGCGTGTCTGACTCCGTTGTGTTTGTGCGTTTCACAGACATCCTGAACGAGGACTCCCTGGAGCAGCCCAGCCTGAGGACCCTCACCTCCATCGTGGACAGCATCACCGCTGGGGACGGGGCCCCTGTCTCTTACTCAGGGGACATTTCCAAATAAACCCCCCCGCCCCCGCCCCAGATCAGCCCGGCCAGCGTGCAGAGACCAGGGGGATGTTTCACAGCGCGGTGCGCAGCGAGACCTGGAGCGGCCATTGTTACTTCAACCCATGTTCCATATTTTAGGGGGTTGCAGGTTTTACTGAGAGGCTTAGTGAGTCAGCCAGCTTTGTGAAACACCCCCCAGAGCAGCAGAATCAGCGCTCACACACCCAAGGGCTGCGGCTGCCTTTTCCTCCAACCAAAACTCGCGGTCCATTTTTATAAAGTTGATTATTTTATGTGGGAGTGGGAGGGGCTCAGCCGAGAGGGTTCTGTCTTTCCTTAACACAGAAGAAGTGAGAGGGAGTTCCTGTTTATCATTTCCTGTTTCTCATTTCCTGTTTTCATTCTTGTGTTCATTTGAGTGTGTGTTAGTTATGCTTTTAAAAAAAAAAAAGAAGGGTAAAATTCTTGGGGCCAATATTTTACACTGCAGTTTGACCAATTCCTGCTTAATTTAAACTAGATATGAATGCTAGTGTTGTACATACTTCCCTATTTTCTACAGAGTGGTTTTGCTATTTTATTCTTTATTTTGCTAACTTATTTTGATTTTTATATTAAAGATTGATGTGTATTTGTACATAACCTTTCTAAAATGTATTTTTCTGATTCAAATGCGCTCAACACAATGCACTTTGTTCAATTAATTTGTGAAATGAAATTACTGATTCATTATTTTAATTAAGCAGTCATTTAAACTGACTATTACCTTCACATTTACGGAATATAAACTTTTTTAGAGGTACCCATAAGGTGCAACACAGCAGTGCTGCTCTTAAACAGAAGAGCGTGGACTTCCACTGATCCCTCAACCAGGTGCACCCTTGAGTAACAGCATGGGGAAACACACCAAAGAGGAACCATTTTCATCCCTGGTGTTCTCTCATCCCTGGTGTTCTCTCAGACTTGTAAAAATGTAATGTTGGAATGTGTAGATGTCAGAAAAGGCAAGGTGCACTGCACACTTTAGCCCACATCTAGAAACAAAGACTGACATGTCAAACCAAACTCTTATTCTGGGTTATGATTAAAAGCACAAGACAAGTGAGAGAGTGTGAGTGAGTGAGTGAGTGAGTGAGCGAGCGTGTGTGTGTTTGTCAGAGAGTGAGTGTGTGAATCAGAGAGTGAGTTTGTGAGTGTGTGTGTTTGTGTGTGAATGAGTGTGAGTGAGTGAGTGAGTGAATGAGAGTGAGTGAGTTTGTGAGTGAGTGAGTTTGTGAGTGTGTGTGTGAGAGAGTGAGTGTGTGTGTAAGCATGTGAGCCAGTGTGTGAGTGAGTGTCTGAGTGTCTGAGTGACTGAGTGACTGAGTGAGAATGTGGATTTCTCTCATTTATCAGGAGACAGAGCCACACCCACTCATGGTTTTGGTGTGCAGGGTTTGAGGTGTGTTTGCTCCTCTCTGGTGGGTGTGTTTGGGGTGTGGCCCAAATCAATAATCACGTAGGCCTGTGCTTCAAAGTTGGAGGACAACACACACACCTCACGTTCACCTGTGCAGCGCAGAACCTCCTCCATCACCCCTCCTCTGCAGGGACTCGTGTGTGTCACACTGAGCTGCTGTGGTCACTACAGCTTCTGAAGCTCACACCGAAGACAAAACAAGAGTGTGGACGCATTTCTGATTGACGGGGAGGACAGAAGAGCTGTGACTGACAGGCTGTGACTGAGAGGCTGTAACGGACGCCGTGGGCGTACTTTCCCCTGGAGACCATATGAACTTTACAGATGAGAGTGGACCAAACATACTTTCAGATTCAATCTAAATGATCTAAATATCTACAGAAATCTTATTATCATTCTCATCAGCCATATTATAGGACTCTGTATCTATTATTAAGGTGTGTATGTCTGAACTGCTGCGATGGACTGGCGACCTGTCCAGGGTGTATTCCTGCCTTTCGCCCAATGTATGCTGGGATAGGCTCCAGCCCCCCTGCGACCCAGATCAGGATAAGCGGGTTCAGATAATGGACGGATGGACGGATGGATGTCTGAACTGCAACATAGAGAGTCAGGACACTGGATACGTCTTCTGTTCAGCGCCAGTTTGTACAGAATTATGATTTTTTTGTAAATAATTTTCACATGGTGAATTTAGCACAGAAATTCTTACAAACCTTCTGTTAGGGAGTATTTCATCCTCTGGTTCTGTTCTGGGCTGGAGTCGGATCAGTACCTGCTTGCAGCACGGATATTGAAAATTGATTGTCAAAGTCGTACAATTCTTTCATCAGACAACAGAGCTCTGTTGCCAAAAATAAACACCCAGAATTGGGGCGCACCTCCTCACCACAAAAATGACACACTTTTAATGATGTCAATGTCATGGCCAAAGACACACTGACTCTTTTGAGTGAGCCCAAGAGTCCATCTCAGACTCCCCTGGTTAAATAAAAGCTAAATAAAAAAGATACAAAGGTATATACACAGTCTTTGTTGGACAATTAATACAGGACACCATGTTAATAACAAAAATGACTTCATTTCTCAGCTTTGATTCACACTTGGCATAAAATACACTTACAGTACTTATAGCTGCCACAATAGCACAATACAACGTTCAAAATATCATTTACACACGGGCTGGGAAGGGTGAGAGAGTATACATACATCACACTTCAGGTTATTCTGCACTTAATATTCAAGATGGCGGAGGGGCGTGGAGTCCGTGTGTGGCTCAGATTCAGCACCTGGTGATTATTACGTCCCCAGCGGTGAGAACAGGCCAGCCCTGGGAGTGTCACAGGTGACCACACCTGAAAGTCATTGTCTATTGCAAAGCAGCACGTTAGCTACAGAGGGGCAGAGCCACCTCTGGACTCCTCAACTCCCACAATTCTGGGGGGCAGATGACCGAGGGTTCCTACAACTCCCACAATTCTGTGGGGCAGATGATTGAGGTTCCTACAACTCCCACAGTCCTACGAGATAGTTGTTGGTGAGGCTCCTACAACTCCCACAGTTCTGTGGGGCAGATGACTGAGGTTCCTACAACTCCCACAGTTCTATGGGACAGATGACAGGGGGGCTCTGAAATGAGGTTCAATGCACCGACGCCCCCTGATCTCCTCACACCGCAGCCCGTATAAAAGTATATTATTATATTGCTGTTTCCCCCGCTGTTTCCGCACCTCTCACACCCAACTGTCCCCTCTACCATAGAACAGTGAAACAGTTTTCAATCATAATATCTGTGTGCTGATAAAAAAAGAGGGAGAGGGATAGTTGAGCTTAATAAACCCCCCCGAGGTTCCAGGAATCCCCGCAGGTGAGCATCGTCGCAGGGTTCACAAAACACCACTCTTCAGAGGAAGTAACTGGTCACACCGGCGTTTTCAAAAACAGACAGAGGAGCCACGGGTCTACCGAACAGAGGTCCAACAAACAGGAACAGTCACCAGCTAAGACCTACCTACAGTCTTCGTACGATAATAATATAATTTTAATTCCATATATATTTCTATAAAAACATATGTCATCCATTTTATATACAGAAAGATAAAATAATTATTACCTTGCATAACCGGTAGGGGGGAATCTTATATACTGTATACCAGAGATGCACAGAATATATACTACGAAAAACAGAGTACGGGGCGCGATACACCAGCTTAAAACAGGGGGGTCTGAACCACATTTACAGCAACTAGGGAACTGGAAATAGTGGGAATTAACGGTGGTGACGGGTCTCCTCCACAGCCGGGGCGCAGGGGGCACACGCTCCCCAGTTCAGAGTTCAAGGTTCAAGGTTCAGTGGTCAGCGTTTCACCTGGCCTATTGCGCGGAGCGGGAGGCCGGCTGGGGCCAGACGGAAGCTTCTAGGCCTCAGCGCTCTCCCGAGCCCAGAGACGGCCTCTCTTCAGATTTGGCATTTCACTCTCGGAAGGCAGCAAGCGAGTGTCCGTATAGGTAGTGGGAATGCACTGCGCGAGAGTCAGAGACAGAGACGGAGTTTACGGACAGAGCGAACACACCTGTACGTTACCTCACAGGTATCTGCATCTTGGCGACACTGGGGCTTGAGCCACCAAGCGTCCCGGTCCCGGTCCCGGTCCTGGTCCCGGTCCGGGTCACGTACCTTAGCCCCTGGAGTGAAGGCTGCTTCTCAACAGCACCTCACAACATCAGCACTCATAGACACATCACTCTACACCCCCACAAATCACTGCGGGAGATCTTATTTGGTATATAATTTCAACTTTCAAATACTGTATCATCAATTGCAGAATTGTATATTCTGTTTACACTGTGTCAGCTACAAAGGCTGACCGGTTAAAAATGGTTTGGCAAAAATTTTGGGATTAGTATCTGTTATGCCCTATTAGTGATTTTAGTCAGGAGAGTTCCAGTGTTCGTGCTGGAGTTCACAGCAAGGTCCATCATATTGTGAGTGCATGCTCTACTCAGATATGTACCTGAAGAGTGAGTCATTCACAGGTGTGCCTGGCTCTGTGAAACGGTGTTGTTTACAGTAGCACACAGGATAGGTGTCAGTTAGCATTGAAGCTCACCTGCTGGTTCTATTAGCATAGAGGCTAACCTGCTGGTGCTGTTAGCATAGATGCTAAGCTGCCGATGCTATTAGCATAGAGGCTAACCTGCTGATACTGTTAGCATAGAGGCTAACCTGCTAGTGCTGTTAGCATAGAGGCTGACCAGCTAAGGCTTTACCGGTTGGTCCTGTGAGCACAGAGGCTTACCGGCTGGTGCAAGCACTGCCGTTGGCATAGAGGCTAACCTGCTGATGCTATTAGCATAGAGGTTAACCTGCTGGTGCTATTAGCATAGAGGCTTACCTGCTGGTGCGAGCGCTGCTGTTAGCATAGAGGAGTTAGCACGAGTAAGTCCGAACGGCCGAGGGGTCTAGTCTCTGAGGGACCGGGGGTCCAGCTAGCGTTGCGGCAGGGGGGGGGGGTGTGTGGCAGACAGAGACAAGACAACGTGCGGTCAGAGAAGCGTAACGGGGGGAGGGTGTTTATGCATGGGCACAGCCACTCACATATCGCCATGGAAACTGATGGTTTCCAGGCGAGGTCTGTACTCTAGCACTGTACTACAGTCTGTACTCTAACACTGCACTGCGGTCTGTACTCTAACACTGCACTGCGGTCTGTACTCTAACACTGTACTGTAGTCTGTACTCTAACACTGCACTGCAGTCTGTAGTCTACTGCAGTCTGTAGTCTACTGCAATCTGTACTCTAACACTGTACTGTAGTCTGTACTCTAACACTGCACTGCAGTCTGTACTCTACTGCAGTCTGTACTCTAACACTGTACTGTAGTCTGTACTCTAACTCTGCACTGCAGTCTGTACTCTACTGCAGTCTGTAGTCTAACACTGCACTGCAGTCTGTACTCTAACACTGCACTGCAGTCTGTAGTCTGGGTGGCCTCATGAGGAGTCCTGTTAGCATAAGATAACAACGACCACAACAGGCCACTCAGCACAACAATGCTCGCCTTTTCCTACCACTACAGTGTGCCTAACACTGAACCCAATCATAATGCTCAGTTTCAAAGATGTGTCTCCAGAACAGAACAGATTCCAGAACAGTTCATGTGTAAGAATTAAGCACTAAAGCCAGACTAGCCAGACTTGACAGTGTTTACAGTTTGACAGAAATACAGAGACAATTCTGCAAGCATATACTGCATCTAATAGGGCACATGTCCCACTTCATAAACTTTTGTTCAAAATGAATGAATTATTAATGAATTAATAATTAATTAACCATGAATGACTTACAAGTCCAGAGTTTAAGAAATCTGTGTGTTAAGAATACTTTTCCATGCGGATTATTAAGCAGTAAAGGCCAGTGCCAGCACATTCTCCATGCTGCTTCAGGAGTGCAGTTTCTCTGCGTTAGGGAACGTTAGGGGGACGCTAATGAGGGACGGACCGTGGGCGGGGCCCCTACCTTCCGGCTGTAGCTTCCTGGGAACCATGGCCATGGAGGGCGGGACGGACATGGTGGTGAGGCGGAATCCGGCGGGAAGCGTCTCCATGGAGCCGGGCAGCATTCCCAGCCCCTGCCCCTCCCTCGGCCGGAACCTCTTCCTCCAGGACGGGGAGCGCCGGAAAGACTTGTCGTCGCTCTGCGGCGGACACAGACGCGCACATACCTATACATCGGCTCTGCGCACATACCTATACATGGGCTCTGCGCACATACCTATACATGGGCTCTGCGCACATACCTATACATCGGCTCTGCGCACATACCTATACATGGGCTCTGCGCACATACCTATACATCGGCTCTGCGCACATACCTATACATCGGCTCTGCGCACATACCTATACATGGGCTCTGCACACATACCTATACATGGGCTCTGCACACATACCTATACATGGGCTCTGCACACATACCTATACATCGGCTCTGCGCACATACCTATACATGGGCTCTGCGCACATACCTATACATGGGCTCTGCGCACATACCTATACATGGGCTCTGCGCACATACCTATACATCGGCTCTGCGCACAGAGGGGCGCATCCTCATTGGACATGAGTCAAATCCTCTCGCCGCTGTTCAAAAATTCCCCCCAAAGATCCGCTTCACTCTTATGTACCTCATACTGCAGAAGCAGCGAGTGCCGTCTCTAACTTCCATTTCAGCGCGTCTCTAAAGTATGTTTCAGTTTAGTGTTATCTATCCATCTAGATAGTTTAGCCTCTTTATGCGAGCTCTGCACTCCTCAGAGAAAGGACACACTCGCACCAATAACACGAGCACAAGGTGCCGAGTCCCAGAAACACAGAAGATAAAGCCTTGAACTTGCGCCATGCTCCAGAAAAAAGAAAAAAATATTTATTGAACCATGCGGACAGTTAATGTTTCGACCACAAGGTCTTCTGAAGGAGATCTGATGAAGGTGTTCTCGATAAGACCTTGTGTATAACCGTACGAATGGTTCCATAAATATCTTCTTCTTTTTTTGGAGCATCGAGTGAACTTTGCACTGTGCCAAAGAGAAATGTCCATTAGTGCTTGCTTTAATGGACAACACAGGTCACGCAATTGAGCTGCACTATTAAGAACGTGGGTGGTGTGTATTTTTACACTCCGCGTTAACACAGGGCTTTCTTCAGCAGAGTTTGGCACGTTAACTCCGATGAACTTGAGAAACTCATCAGGTGATGAAATGTAAAACCTGCATTGGCTGTAATTGCGAGTCAGAGGTAAACGACCAATCAACAGCAGGCATAGTGAAACCTGGCCTCTTATCCAAACACAGTCCTGGCTTTCTTTCCCCCCAGGTAATTAAAACTGAACAGTTTACGCTACTGATTGGTCAGACTTGGTCTTCACACCTGGCTCTCAGGTAAAGGGAGGCTGGAAAACCAGCAGTTCTTGGCCCTCGGGGACCGTGTTTCAAAGAACATGGACGTAGAGGCTTGTCAATCATGGCGTCTAGCACTCATCATACATGGCGTATGCATGCTGGTGCTACCGATCGGAGTGGTGTGTAGAGAGAGAGATGTGCCCCCCCCAGCAGAGAGAGATGTGCCCCCCCCAGCAGAGAGAGATGTGCCCCCCCCAGCAGAGAGAGATGTGCCCCCCCCAGCAGAGAGATGTGCCCCCCCCAGCAGAGAGAGATGTGCCCCCCCAGCAGAGAGAGATGTGCCCCCCCCAGCAGAGAGAGATGTGTCCCCCCCAGCAGAGAGAGATGTGCCCCCCCCAGCAGAGAGAGATGTGCCCCCCCCAGCAGAGAGAGATGTGTCCCCCCCAGCAGAGAGAGATGTGTCCCCCCCAGCCGAGAGAGATGTGACCCCCCAGCACCCCCCCAGCACCCCTCCAGCACCCCTCCAGCACCCCCCCGGACCCACACTCACCTCGTCGAGCCGGCGGTCGGTACCGAGTGCCAGGACGTTGTTGAACTCCCGCTCCAGAACCTGTCGAGCCTGCCAATCACAGGGATGGAAAGAGCTCCCATGAGCCTCTGCAGTACGACAAACTGAGCAGAGCGACCGTCTAACAGCCGCGGAGCGCCGTCTCGCCCGGAGAGCGCTCTCCTTCCGCCTCACGAAGTCCCACTGACACTGCCCATCAGGACCTTCTCACGATGTCCCACTGACACTGCCCCTCAGGACCTTCTCACGATGTCCCACTGACACTGCCCATCAGGACCTTCTCACGATGTCCCACTGACACCGCCCCTCAGGACCTTCTCACGATGTCCCACTGACACCGCCCCTCAGGACCTTCTCACGATGTCCCACTGACACCGCCCCTCAGGACCTTCTCACGATGTCCCACTGACACCGCCCCTCAGGACCTTCTCACGATGTCCCACTGACACCGCCCATCAGAGCCTTCTCACGATGTCCCACTGACACTGCCCATCAGGACCTTCTCACGATGTCCCCCTGATACCGCCCATCAGGACCTTCTCACGATGTCCCACTGACACTGCCCACCAGGACCTTCCTGACCGTCTCAGGCACAACTCTGGTCCTCATGTTGACAGACACAATAATAGACTCCAAAGGCAAACAGAAGCCGAGAATCGAGACGAGATACTAAAAGCTTTTTTTATACCTGCATTAAGGAAGCGATTGAATACCTCTGACTAATCAGAAACAGCTGAGAAGCCAACTGCGAAATTACTTTTGATCCCCTAAAATGGCGGGGGGAACTATGTATAAAAAGGGATGTATAACAAATTATGTTATACAAAATATCCATCCATCCATCCATTATCTTAACCCGCTTATCCTGAGCAGGGGGGCTGGAGCCTATCCCAGCATACATTGGGCGAAAGGCAGGAATACACCCTGGACAGGTCGCCAGTC
>NC_083773.1:1268684-1283684 GCF_963514075.1 Conger conger | reverse complement strand
GGTCTTTTTCACACAAAAAAATAAACATATATATAATAAAGTCTAGGGTGCCTAAGACTTCTGCACAGTACTGTAGAACCACATCAGCTGAGAGCGTCTGCTTACTTTGGGAGTCCTATGCTGATGAAAGTAAGCAGACGCTCCTGCATGCAAACACGTGTTTGTAGGTTTGGGGCGGAGGAGGGTTTGACAGGAAGACACGGCACACGTGTGTGACCCTGGTGACCCCGTCGCTCACCTGAGCCCAGCTGCCCTCCTCGTTCTCCTGGCCGGCGGAGGCGAGAGCGTGTTAGCGCAGAGGAGAAGAGTTAGCACGTTAGCACACAGAGGAGGAGAGTTAGCACGTTAGCACACAGAGGAGAAGAGTCAGTCCGAGCAGCCAGAAAAGAGCCAAGACTCACAAAGAGATCAGTCTCACAAAAATCCAGGCACGCACACACGCACGCACACACACACACACACGCACAGTCTCACAAAACCCAGCACAACTTTGGCAAGAGTCACTGCTCCACAGGGAGCACATTATGGGATTCACATATAAATGGAAATAGAACAAAGGAGGAGGTGAATCCCTCCCTCACACACACACACACACACACACACACATACACACACACACACACACACACACACACACACATACACACACACACACACACACACACACTGTCGGGGTGTGAGCAGAGGGAGTACGGAGGGGAACTGAAACATATGCCAGGGCAGCGAGGGGGGTTGCCAGATGGTACTGACCGCTTTACTGGAGGTTGCCATGTTCTCCATTTCCTCATGAGTCAACCACACGTTTCCAGAGGACTGTGGAGGAGAGGAGAGAACAACACACACACACACACACACACACACACACACACACAAACATACATGTTTACACACATACACACACGTTTACACACACACACAAGTAAGTTACAGGACTCGTGGGGACCGTTTAGAGAAGGATCAGTACAGGACGGACGCCGCTGAATCCCAGCTTCACTGTGTTAATCTGAGCTGCGTTGGCACGGAGACTCACGGAGAGGAAATGGCAGCTAGCAGACAGGAAACAACCCAAACTCAGAGCCTATTGAGAGAGCATCGCACTGCTTCAGCCGAGGTGCAGGACAAAGACGTCACAGCTGAGAGAAACGCTCGACGGCCGGGTGGAAGCACACGCTCCAGGCCCATGGTGGGTGAAGTGGAAGCAGGAAGCAGGAGTGCGGGAGGGACAGTGATGAGGACGGATGAGCTACATCACTGTGTGGGAAGGCCAGGCACAGGCGTGGGCTATAATAACCACTCATGATTAAGAGCGGGGCTTTTACGGAGAGGGAGGTCAGGGGCGGGGCTGTGGTTATGGGCGGGGCTCTTACAGTGAGGGGGCGGGGCTACGGTTACCGGGTGGGTCTCATGGTGCGGGAGGTCAGTGCGGGGCTCTTACAGTGAATGGTTGGCAATTATATAGCGCCTTTATCCAAAGCGCTGAACAATCGATGCTTCTCGTTCACCCAGGAGCGAGGCCAGGGTTATGGGCGGGGCTTACGGTGCGGGAGGTCAGCGGGGCGGAGGGGCGGGGCTTACGGTGCGGGAGGTCAGCGGGGCGGGGGGGCGGGGCTTACGGTGCGGGAGGTCAGCGGGGCGGAGGGGCGGGGCTTACGGTGCGGGAGGTCAGCGGGGCGGAGGGGCGGGGCTTACGGTGCGGGAGGTCAGCGGGGCGGAGGGGCGGGGCTTACGGTGCGGGAGGTCAGCGGGGCGGAGGGGCGGGGCTTACGGTGCGGGAGGTCAGCGGGGCGGAGGGGCGGGGCTTACGGTGCGGGAGGTCAGCGGGGCGGAGGGGCTGGTCAGAGACACCATCTCCTGGATGGCGAGTCGCAGCTTCAGCCGGTGCAGCGGGTTGCTGATGCCGATCTCCCGCTGGATCTCCGTGTCCGACAGCGCAGACATGATGGCTCCACTCTTCACGTTCGCCCGGCACGCGGCCACGTACCAGGCCGGCATCCCGACCCACAGCTACAGGGACAGAACCACAGACACGCTAACACCCACAGCTACAGGGACAGAACCACAGACACGCTAACACCCACAGCTACAGGGACAGAACCACAGACACGCTAACACCCACAGCTGCAGGGACAGAACCACAGACACGCTAACACCCACAGCTACAGGGACAGAACCACAGACACGCTAACACCCACAGCTACAGGGACAGAACCACAGACACGCTAACACCCACAGCTACAGGGACAGAACCACAGACACGCTAACACTCACAGCTGCAGGGACAGAACCACAGACACGCTAACACCCACAGCTACAGGGACAGAACCACAGACACGCTAACACCCACAGCTACAGGGACAGAACCACAGACACGCTAACACCCACAGCTGCAGGGACAGAACCACAGACACGCTAACACCCACAGCTACAGGGACAGAACCACAGACACGCTAACACCCACAGCTGCAGGGACAGAACCACAGACACGCTAACACCCACAGCTGCAGGGACAGAACCACAGACACGCTAACAACCACAGCTGCAGGGACAGAACCAGAGACATGCTAACCTGCTAACTGCTCTCAGTATCAGAGGAGCAGAAAACAGTCCACAGCCTGCTATCATGCTAACATGCTAACTGCACTTACTAACGTGCTAACTCCTCTCAGTATCAGAGTAGTAGAGTACAGCTGACAGCCTGATATCATGCTAACATGCTAACTGCACTTACTAACGTGCTAACTGCTCTCAGTATCAGAGTAGTAGAGTACAGCTGACAGCCGCTATCATGCTAACAGACGGACAGGCGCCCCAGGGTAAGCAGGCTCTCCAGGGGATGGAAAGGGGAAAGTGTGTGGTGTGGGACCCTCAGCCCAGAACCCCACCGGTGTGCGGTCTCACAGTGTGGGACCCTCAGCCCAGAACCCCACCACTGTGCGGTCTCACAGAGCGGACACAGACTACATGAGAGAGGAGCCGAGGACAACAGCTACACTCCTTCATCCCTGAGCCTCTGATGCCTAAACCACAGAGGAAGAGTGTGAGTCCATACCTCCAGCCAGGACACCACGGTGGGGCCGTCCCATTGGGCGAAGGGCTGGCCTTTCCTCCGAGCGTCCTCCAGCAGCTCATGCCTGAAGAGGAGAGAGAGAGAGAGAGAGAGAGAGAGAGAGGGAGAGGGAGAGAGAGAGAGAGAGAGAGAGAGAGAGAGTGGGGGGGAGAGAGAGAGAGAGAGAGAGGGAGGGAGAGAGAGGGGGAGATGAGGATAGAAGAGAAAAGAGGAGGACAGAAGAACAGAGGTAAAGAGAGGAGAAAGAAAAGGGGGAAAGAAAGGGAGGAGAAAGGATTGAGAGAGAGAGAGAGAGAGAGAGAGAGAGAGAGAGAGGGGGGAGTGCTCATTAACAGCTCAGGCCCACAGTAGAGCTAAAGGAACATCACACCTTTCCCAAAACAGGGAGAGAGAGGAAGAGAGGGAGAGAGAGAGGGAGAGAGAGCGGGAGAGAGAGGGGGCGAGGGAGAGAGAGAGAGACAGAGAGGGAGAGAGAATTCTCCCGAGTCCTTTAACCAGTTTGTTTGTTTGTATTTTGGAATCTTTCAAAATCAACCTGGGGCTCACAAGTCTGAACGCTGAAGACCGGAGTTCACAGAGACGCCCAGATTCACGGCTCAATCGTGATTGGGCGCTGTAATTAGGAGCACTTCCTTCCCTGACACTGCGGATTGCACGCTGGGTGATCAGCCTCTAACGAACACTACCGCTGGTCTTTCACCGCTCTTCTCCTGGCAGATTAAACAATCCCCAGATCAGCTCAGGCGCACAGACTTCTAACGCAGCTGTGGGCCTTCAACACCGCCTCTGGATATCCACAGTGACAGGAGCTTCAACGGAGAAATAAACGGCCATTTTAAAAATCAGCTCAGCCGGCTAACAAAATATCAAGCTTGACATTGTGTGGGTGTATATATTCCCAACTACTATTTTATTAGATTGTGTTATTTATATGATTTGTATATTTACACTAGCCACAGGTAATTGCGTAAAGTTTAATAATGCATACGTTGTTCTGCGCGGAGCAGTTTATAGCTTGTTGACAATTTCGCCTTTAGCCGTAGTCATGATATCCACTCAGGTGGCCCAAAACTAAAATATAAAAAGTGTTCAGACCAAGCAGACTCTGGTTGTCTCCCGTTTAGTTTCCTACACTACATGGCACCCTGTACACACACACCGTACACAGAAGAACTTCATCTCCCTGTTGTACAGAGAGACTCAAACCCTTCTGGCTGCTATAAGAACAGCCCGAAGACCGGCTGGGTCTTTACCCCTCTTTCAAGGAGCAGCTCCCTCAACATTAAACGAAAGTACCCAGGCGTCACCACTAGAGGGCGAAAGGGCCCAAAAAGTAGTTGCGATGACTCAACAATTCCAGGTCCAGGTTTTACGAGAAAAAAGAAAAACACGGAAAGAGGTTATGTCACGCTTATCTGTACTATGACCTTGAAGTCGTGGCACGGATGAAACGACTATTTCAGTAAATCCGCTGAGCGTCACACAATTCACTGTTCAGGTTCCTGTGCACGATCTCTCTCGCCGGAGTTCGTCCTGAAAGGAAGACGGCACAGCTGCCGCGCAGCCAGGAGCAGCAGCGGAGACCGAGCGGGGGGCGCCTCCGCGGATCTGTGTGCTAATGAAGCCAGGGCTAATTAAACAGACACAGAGGAGGGAAGGCCGCTTTATACCCGACTACAATCACTCTCACAGCCAGCGCTGATGCACTCCGCACCCCGAGAGGGGAGGAGTCCAACACAGCCAAGGGAAAACGGGGGGAAATAAAATCACTCAAAAAGGAGAAAATAAACTTCCCAGTCTGTTTGTCTAGAAAAGAGCGAGTGAACTAGCACAGCTTGAACATTGTGACGGCTAGAAGCGCTCTTTCACACTGCGCCTGGGGTTTGCACATTTGTGGTACCATAAATCAACGGTGGCTTTCACCCAACTCACCTGTTATTACCCCAGTGTGAACAGAAACAACACGATTTTATGTTATTTTATGTTAGATGTAACAATTATGGCCAATTTCTTTTTTTTTAAAGATATTTTTTAGGCCTTTTTCAGCTTTATTGGACAGTATATAGAGACAGGAAGAATGGGGGGCGAGAGAGAGGGAAAGACATGCGACAAATTGTCAGACGGTCAGATTCGAACCGCTGACGTCGCGGCTCACAATGAGCATGCGATCAGTGCTCTACAGTATTTAGGTATAGGAAATTATATATTTTGTAAAATACATTGAAATAATTATTCCTAAGAGTTATGAATTAATATCTTACAGCGCAGTCCTGATCTGACTGCACTGCAGTTCCAGACTCTAATCTGCTCTGAAGTGCCCCCAGTTTGTCATTTCATTTCCACCCACTCAAACTCGAACAGCACAGCGATTAGACCGTCTTTAAAGACACTCAGCTCTCCAGCTGCGGAGAGCTTTAGTGTTTCCTGAGACACGGGAGGGATAAAACAAGCAGCACTGTGCGCTACATTAGCATGCTACCATGCTAACAGTTTCCCTGCTCACTCAGAGCTGGGGGTGGCGTCAGCGCGGGGCTCCCCCTGCAGGTGAGCGGGGGGACTGCAGGGGTACTGCAGGGGTACTGCAGGGGTACTCACTTCTTCCTCATCCTGCGGTCCCGCTCCGCCTGCGCTCCCAGCTTCCCCAGGGTCAGCGTGTCCCCGATGCCCATCTCAAAATCTGCAACGCAAAGCCAGTGCCAGAGCGTCACCCCATGCTGGCCATCAGCTCATCTACCCGACTGAACGACAGCAGCCACTAAAACAAGGCACTAAAGGCACTAAAGAGGATTTCCCGAAAAATGAATAAAAACATGAACTGAAAATACATAAAAATAAAATATACATATATATACACACAGGTGGTCTGGCTATAACACATGCTGTCAGTGTGCATCAAAGAGTCCACAGTATAATGGAGGAGAAACACACAGTACCAGGAACAGGCAGAGTACCTAGAACAGTCTGAGTATCTAGACCAGGCAGAATAGCAGGAATAGTCAGAGTACCTGGAACAGTCAGAGTACCTGGAACAGGCAGAATAGCAGGAACAGTCTGAGTACCTAGACCAGGCAGAATAGCAGGAATAGTCAGAGTACCTAGAACAGTCTGAGTACCTAGACCAGGCAGAATATCAGGAATAGTCAGAGTACCTAGAACAGTCTGAGTACCTAGACCAGGCAGAATATCAGGAATAGTCAGAGTACCTAGAACAGTCTGAGTACCTAGACCAGGCAGAATATCAGGAATAGTCAGAGTACCTGGAACAGGTAGAATAGCAGGAATAGTCAGAGTACCTAGAACAGGCAGAATAGCAGGAATAGTCAGAGTACCTGGAACAGGTAGAATAGCAGGAATAGTCAGAGTACCTGGAACAGTCTGAGTACCTAGACCAGGCAGAATAGCAGGAATAGTCAGAGTACCTTGAACAGCCACAGTACCAGGAACCGTCACTGGTCCCTCCTTTCCCATCTGCTGCTCCAGACGACCCTTCTCCTTCTTTCCGAAGAGCCGACCGATGGACGACTTTATACCCTTCTTCTTCCCCTGTGGAGAGGCCCGGCTACAGTTACTGCTGCTACACACACGCCAACATCAACACACACACCAACATCAACACACACGCCATCATCAACACACACCAAAATCAACACACACGCCAACATCAACACACACGCCATCATCAACACACACCAACAGCAATACACACGCCATCATCAACACACACCAACAGCAATACACACGCCAACATCAACACACACGCCATCATCAACACACACCAACAGCAATACACACGCCATCATCAACACACACCAACATCAACACACACGCCAACATCAACACACACGCCAACATCAACACACACGCCAACATCAACACACACGCCATCATCAACACACACCAACATCAACACACACGCCATCATCAACACACACGCCAACATCAACACACACGCCAACATCAACACACACGCCATCATCAACACACACCAACATCAACACACACGCCAACATCAACACACACGCCATCATCAACACACACCAACAGCAATACACACACCAACATCAACACACACGCCAACATCAACACACACGCCAACATCAACACACACGCCAACATCAACACACACGCCAACATCAACACACACGCCATCATCAACACACACCAACAGCAATACACACACCAACATCAACACACACGCCAACATCAACACACACGCCAACATCAAAACACACGCCATCATCAACACACACCAACAGCAATACACACACCAACATCAACACACACGCCAACATCAACACACACGCCAACATCAACACACACGCCAACATCAACACACACGCCATCATCAACACACACCAACAGCAATACACACACCAACATCAACACACACGCCATCATCAACACACACCAAAATCAACACACACCAAAATCAACACACACGGCAACATCAACACACACGCCAACATCAACACACACGCCATCATCAACACACACGCCATCATCAACACACACCAACATCAACACACACGCCAACATCAACACACACGCCATCATCAACACACACGCCATCATCAACACATGCGTGTGTATGGTGTGTGTGTGTGTGTATGGTATGTGTATGGTGTGTGTGTGTATGGTGTGTGTGTGTGTGAGTGTATGGAGTGTGTGTGTGTGTGCGTGTGTGTGTGTGTGTGTACGGTGTGTGTGTGTGTGTGTGTGTGTGTATGGTGTGTGTGTGTGTGTGTGTGTGTGTGCGTGTGTGTGTGTGTGTGTGTGTGTGTGTTACCCTCGGCCATCGTCCAGGCTGCCGGTGAGCTGGCTGAAGCTCATTGGCTCCAGGCGCAGGTTTCGGGGGGAGGAGGGGGGGGACGTCTCACACTTGATGGTGGCCTTGTCCTCGCGGCCTTCGTCACGCGACACGGGGGACTGGGAGAGGTCAGAGGTCAGAGGTCAGAGGTCACCAGGACAGAGTTCCAAACTTCAACTCACACCACCAACCTCCCAAATGCCACTGCAAAAAAAGTCTTAACAAGTCTTAACAAGTGTTTTAGTCTTATAATGAGACTTAAAATATTTTTTTCTCACTTTCAAATTGAAAATATTTGCTTGCTTTAAGTTACGGGTTCCTTGACAAGTGTAATTCTCTTACCCCATTGGCAAATCTGGAAATGAGTAAAACGGTCACACCTCATTGGCAACATTTGTCTTTTTTTGAGCAAAAAGGCAATAGAAATGAGATTTGAAGCCTGTTGAGAACGACTCGCCCCGGCTCCAGATCTCAATAAAAACCCTCATCCCAGTATGGAGTGCATTCATCGATATCCCCTCATCTCCATCGACCTGAGGGATGTCTGCTGAGACACACCACACCACGCTCCTCTATCACCACACAGCACAGGGACAAGAGCGAGGAACTTACGAGGACTTTCCGCCGGTGTTTCCGCAAGTCGCTCGGCTGAGAGCATTAACGGACAGAGGCAGACAGGGAGGAACACATCATTACATGCGATTAGCTCATGATCTCCCCGGAGACTGAATACAGTTTTACTCTAGTGGGGGGGTAATAATACCAGAATTAAGATGCCCAGCTTGAGGGACAGACAGACAGACAGAAATGTGTTTAGACTGCTAATCCACACCCAGGAGACATGGATGGACAGACAGACACATGCATAGACAAAATGGCGGACAGACAGTTTTACTTGAACAAGGGGGGACAGGGATAATATAGTACCAGGGTCATGATGCCCAGCTCATGGGCGGTGGACAGACAC
The DNA here is from genome assembly GCF_963514075.1 of Conger conger. Taxonomy (NCBI): domain Eukaryota; kingdom Metazoa; phylum Chordata; class Actinopteri; order Anguilliformes; family Congridae; genus Conger; species Conger conger. Next base: position 1,274,843 of record NC_083773.1, on the reverse strand, counting down.
ACACACACACACACACACACACACACACACACACACACACAGACACACACACACACACACACACACACACACAGGGGTAATATAGTACCAGGGTCATGATGCCCAGCTCGTGGGCGGTGGACACATACACACACACACACACACACACACACACACACACACACACACACACAGGGGTAATATAGTACCAGGGTCATGATGCCCAGCTCGTGGGCGGTGGACACACACACACACACACACACACACACACACACACACACACACACACACACACACACACACAGGGGTAATATAGTACCAGGGTCATGATGCCCAGCTCGTGGGCGGTGGACACACAGACACACACACACACACACACACACACACAGGGGTAATATAGTACCAGGGTCATGATGCCCAGCTCGTGGACGGTGGACACATACACACACACACACACACACACACACACACACACACACACACACACACCACACACACACACACACACACACACACACACACACACACACACACACACACACACAGGGGTAATATAGTACCAGGGTCATGATGCCCAGCTCGTGGGCGGTGGACACACATACACACACACACACACACACACACACACACACACACACACACACAGGGGTAATATAGTACCAGGGTCATGATGCCCAGCTCGTGGGCGGTGGACACACACACACACACACACACACACACACACACACACACAGGGGTAATATAGTACCAGGGTCATGATGCCCAGCTCGTGGGCGGTGGACACACACACACACACACACACACACACACACACACACACACACAGGGGTAATATAGTACCAGGGTCATGATGCCCAGCTCGTGGGCGGTGGACACACAGACACACACACACACACACACACACACACACACACACACACACACAGGGGTAATATAGTACCAGGGTCATGATGCCCAGCTCGTGGGCGGTGGACACACATACACACACACACACACACACACACACACACACACACACACACACACACACAGGGGTAATATAGTACCAGGGTCATGATGCCCAGCTCGTGGGCGGTGGACACACACACACACACACACACACACACACACACACACACACACACACACACAGGGGTAATATAGTACCAGGGTCATGATGCCCAGCTCGTGGGCGGTGGACACACACACACACACACACACACACACACACACACACACAGGGGTAATATAGTACCAGGGTCATGATGCCCAGCTTGTGGGCGGTGGACACACACACACACACACACACACACACACACACACACACACACACACACACACACACACACACACACACACACACACACACACACAGGGGTAATATAGTACCAGGGTCATGATGCCCAGCTCGTGGGCGGTGGACACATATACACACACACACACACACACACACACACACACACACACACAGGGGTAATATAGTACCAGGGTCATGATGCCCAGCTCGTGGGCGGTGGACACATACACACACACACACACACACACACACACACACACACACACACACACACACACACACACACACACACAGGGGTAATATAGTACCAGGGTCATGATGCCCAGCCCGTGGGCGGTGGACACACACACACACACACACACACACACACACACACACACACACACACACAGGGGTAATATAGTACCAAGGTCATGATGCCCAGCTCGTGGGCGGTGGACACATACACACACACACACACACACACACACACACACACACACACACAGGGGTAATATAGTACCAGGGTCATGATGCCCAGCTCGTGGGCGGTGGACCGGGCGGAGAGTTTGGGCGTGGAGCGACCGCTGACGGGCGGGGAGGAGCTGGCCAATGAGAGCGCGGTGAGGGAGGTGGGGATGGAGGCGCGGGGGCGGAGCGTGACGTTCAGGGCGTCCATGCTGCCGCTGGTCACACGGCTCTCAATCTCGTCCGCCCGCAACTCCGCCGACTCCTTCTCCACCTGGATCATCCTGACCAGCCAGAAAAAGAGAAAAAGTCATAGAAATAAGATTTCAATTTTTATAGGAGGCTAAAATACTTTTGATAGACTTATATTTTGTTTTTTGCAGTGTAACAGAGGGACACTAACACACCACACAGTCTGAGAGATTTAGGCTGTCCCACTGAGGCAGTAACAGGTAGCCATCTCCTCGTTGATGGAGATCTGTACAGGTGGGGGCTGCGGCTCACCTGATCTCCTCGTTGATGGAGATCTGTACAGGTGGGGGCTGTAGTACAGGTGGGGGCTGTGGCTCACCTGATCTCCTCGTTGATGGAGATCTGTACAGGTGGGGGCAGCGGCTCACCTGATCTCCTCGTTGATGGAGATCTGTACAGGTGGGGGCTGTAGTACAGGTGGGGGCTGTGGCTCACCTGATCTCCTCGTTGATGGAGATCTGTACAGGTGGGGGCAGCGGCTCACCTGATCTCCTCGTTGATGGAGATCTGTACAGGTGGGGGCAGCGGCTCACCTGATCTCCTCGTTGATGGCGTCCAGCTGCTCCTGCAGCATCATGGCGAGGGTCTGTGCGTCGGAGTGTCCGCTGGGGGAAAGCAGGTCGGCCGAGCTGAACACCGTCTCGCGGTCGTCGTCGTCCAGGTCGGACAGCTCCGGGTCGCTCTCCACCAGGTGGGTCACGCTGGCCCGCAGGCTGGGGGGCTGGGGGCGCTCCCAGTCCTGCTCCACCACCGCCAGGATCTGGAGCACGGCACAGAGACACGTTACGTTACATTGCGTTACGTTACCGGGCGTTACGCATAACATTACAGCTATTTAGCTGACACTTTTATACAAAGCAATGTTTGGTTAGACTATGCAGGGGACAATGTGAGGTTAAGGGCCTTGCTCAAGGGCCCAATAGCACTGGCCTTCAGTGGACTTCAGTGGCCTTCAGTGGTTAGTGGTCAGCCAGTTAGCCCTTCAGGGGTTAGCGGTAGGCTACTAAGCGCTTCAGTGGTTAGCGGGCAGCTAGTTAGCACTTCAGTGGTTAGCAGTAGGCTAGTTAGCCCTTCAGAGGTTAGCGGTAGGCTAGTTAGCCCTTCAGTGGTTAGCGGTAGGCTAGTTAGCCCTTCAGTGGTTAGCAGTAGACTAGTTAGCCTTTCAGTGGTTAGCAGTAGACTAGTTAGCCCTTCAGTGGTTAGTGCTACACCAGTGTGGTAACAAGCACAGGTCCTCTTCAAACAGAACAGCATATCTACCTCATGTGCTTTCCTGCTCGGACTCAAAGCAGCAGAATCCATGACGTTTATCCCCATAATTCTGTCACAGCCCTGTTAAAGCCTTCACATTCACGACTACAGCCTTACAGAAATATACACCGTACAGAGAATCTCACAAAACATACTGGAAATAGCCACTTACATTCCATGTTTTTCCCAATGAAGCAGGAATTGAAAGGAGAGGACATTCCATTAACAGAATGCAGGTGAGAACATAGCAAACAGACCACAGGCTCTAGAACATTACATGTAAGAGGGAGAGAGGCACAAAATGGATGCTTTCAGGATGAAGGAGAGAACTGGGCTATATGGTGCCTCATTATGTCTGTTACTCCAAGACCTCATCTGCATGTGTGTGTGTGTGTATGTGGGTGTTGGTGTGTGTGTGTGTGTGTGTGTATGTGCAGGGAGTGGTTGTGTGTGTACCTGCATATATGACTGTATTTGTGTGTGTTTGTGTGTGTGTGTGTGTGTGTGTGCGTGTGTGTGTGTGTGCGTGTGTATCTGCATATATCACCGGGTGTGTGTGTGGGGAGTGGTTGTGTGTGTACCTGCATATATGACTGTGTGTTTGTTCATTATGCAATAAGAAATCTGCTATGTTTGAGTTGATATCAGCAGCTGAGCACATATAGCTGAAGACTGGAGAGGTTGGAGTTCAGTACAGGGCTGAAGGACTGAAGTATTTCTGCAGTAACGGTCAGATCTGGGGTGACGGGGTTTTCCTGTGAATGATATCGGGGTCGGGGGTTGGGCTCAGACCAGCAGACAGGCAGGTAACTCCCCCATGTTTGGGGTGCTGGTAGGGGCCCCGGGGGTCGTACCTTGGTGGGCTCGTCCCTCAGAGCTGCGAATCGGCCCTTCTGCGCTCTCCGGATGACGGCCGAGCTGAAGTGCTCCCCCTGGGGGTCGACCACGGAGAAGCGCAGGTCTGTGGCGCTGCCCAGGTGGGACCTGAGGGGGGGGGGGGGGGGGGGTCAGAGACACGCACTGCAGCTGACGGCCCGTCCACACCAACAACAATAACTATGACTATAACTACAACAATAACTGTAACTGTAACGGTTTTAAAAACAATCCCAAAGGCCCAACCACGCCAACAATGAGATCAATAACTATAAATACTGTTTTAAAAATCGTTCTAAATGCCCAGCTATACCAAAAAACAATAACTATGACTATAACTATAAATACAGTTTTAAAAACCCGTTCTAACGCCAGTGGATGGCGGAGTCTACGCCACGGTGGTGACGGACGACATCGTCGGGAATCCCTTCCAGAGCCCGTCTCTCCCGCGGCTTTCACCATAAACACACCGACAGCCAATCAAATTTACAGGCCGTTACACTCAAAACGGCAGACGACACAGCCGAGAGACTATTTACAAACGTTATCGTTCAGCAGCGCGGATGCTCACGTCGTTATCTTTATAGTTATTGATTATAGTTATAGTTATCGTTTATAGTTATTGTTCATAGTTATAGTTTAGAGTTATAGTTTGTGATGTGAATGTGGCTTTATCCTCAGTTCTGCACAGCGTCCGCACAGATATGTTTTAATCGGCCGTCACACAGGGCGGGCTGGCCGGACGGACACGCTCTCTCACTCCACGCCCTGTGACTGCCCTCCATGCTCTGAGGCCGCAGCGCGACCCCCTGCACCACTGCGTGCCCATGAAACATAAACCCAGTCCTACGCCACCAGGAGCTGCTTGGTATGTGCGCCTCGTAGAGGACCTCCTCTTAAACAGACTCCCAGAGGCTCACTTATGATTATTCCATTCATATTTCAATAAGGCTCAAGCGTGAATTACGGCTATGAATTATATATATATGTGCTGAATTATAACTGTGTCTTTATCCACTCAGTTTTTCAGAGATTCGAATGTAGGACAAGTATCGAGGCTGGGTGCTGACAGATTCCTCAGGTGTACCCCAACAGCTCCTGTGAGGGCCTGGGCCGTACCCCATCCCCCCAAAACTCCCCTCCGGCTGCCATGTCCCCAGATCTGTCCTGCGGCCCCCAGGAGAACAGGGCTTTGTGTGCTCCATGTCCTAGACTGCAGCACTGTTGGCCCCTGATGGAGGCCCTTCATGAGGAGTGCTGTGAAGGTCACAGTTTTCATAAACATGTTGTTTTTGTGTTTTATGTTGAGCCCGGCTGCATACCTGGGTGTACCCCTAAACCCCTCTGTGTGTACCTGGGTGTACCCCTAAACCCCTCTGTGTGTACCTGGGTGTACCCCTAAACCCCTCTGTGTGTACCTGGGTGTACCCCTAAACCCCTCTGTGTGTGCCTGGGTGTACCCCTAAACCCCTCTGTGTGTGTCTGGGTGTACCCCTAAACCCCTCTGTGTGTACCTGGGTGTACCCCTAAACCCCTCTGTGTGTACCTGGGTGTACCCCTAAACCCCTCTGTGTGTACCTGGGTGTACCCCTAAACCCCTCTGTGTGTGCCTGGGTGTACCCCTAAACCCCTCTGTGTGTACCTGGGTGTACCCCTAAACCCCTCTGTGTGTACCTGGGTGTACCCCTAAACCCCTCTGTGTGTACCTGGGTGTACCCCTAAACCCCTCTGTGTGTACCTGGGTGTACCCCTAAACCCCTCTGTGTGTACCTGGGTGTACCCCTAAACCCCTCTGTGTGTACCTGGGGTGCAGCCCATCCCCAAAAACTCCGCTCCTGCGCTTGAGGTGGTCAATCTCCGTCCGCAGTTTCTCGATCTCCCCGATCAACCGCTCCTGGACACAAACACGTCAGGGTGTGAACGATTCATAAAACATAACCTACATAACATGACATGAGGCATTATTACAAAAGAGAAATGGTTCGTCGTGAATAATGGCACGGTGGGGGGAGAGGGGCATAAGATGGCTGCTGTCTAAAGGACGGTGAGGAAGGGCTGAGGGAGCAGGGCTGATGGAG
>NC_083773.1:1261184-1266184 GCF_963514075.1 Conger conger | reverse complement strand
AAAGGTGGTCCTGGCTGCTTTTAGATGCCACCCGCCAAAGGTCAAGGGTCACAGTGCCCAGCATGCTCCAGTCCTCCACAATCCCAGCAGCCCACTGGTTCATCTGCTTCCTTCCTCGCTGGATTAGTTCTGCTGAGTCAGAGCGGTGACAGACTCTATCGCAGCCTGACGGAGACGGGAGACGGAGGGAATCCCGGGGGACTCACTCCGGGAACGTTTCCTCATTCACGTGCGCGTCGTGACGGGAGAGGAGAGGGTTGGGAAGAGCGCTGCGGGTATTCCCGTTTGTAGACGGAGATGAAACAGGGAATGCTGGGACAGGAAGAGCGCGGCTGGTATTCCCGTTTGTAGACGGAGATGAAACAGGGAATGCTGGGACAGGAAGAGCGCGGCGGGTATTCCCGTTCGTGTCTCTGAGATGAAACAGGGAAACACTCAGTCGGAAAGCCAGAGTTTGCACTTCCTCGTGAAGTGCGCCAGGACCGTTACACGGAGAGCTGTGAGCTGCGTTTGCCTGCACTGACAGCGTATCGGCTGGGGGGAGGCGGAGAAGCTGCTCAAGAATTTAATAAAGCTGAATCCTCTATTAAATCTGCAGGTATGAGCTGAATCCTCTATTAAACCTGCAGGTATGAGCTGAATCCTCTATTAAACCTGCAGGTATGAGCTGAATCCTCTATTAAACCTGCAGGTATGAGTTGAATCCTCTATTAAATCTGCAGGTATGAGCTGAATCCTCTATTATACCTGCAGGTATGAGCTGAATCCTCTATTAAACCTGCAGGAATGAGCTGAATCCTCTATTAAACCTGCAGGAATGAGCTGAATCCTCTATTAAATCTGCAGGTATGAGCTGAATCCTCTATTAAACCTGCAGGTATGAGTTGAATCCTCTATTAAATCTGCAGGTATGAGCTGAATCCTCTATTATACCTGCAGGTATGAGCTGAATCCTCTATTAAACCTGCAGGAATGAGCTGAATCCTCTATTAAACCTGCAGGAATGAGCTGAATCCTCTATTAAATCTGCAGGTATGAGCTGAATCCTCTATTATACCTGCAGGTATGAGCTGAATCCTCTATTAAATCTGCAGGTATGAGCTGAATCCTCTATTAAACCTGCAGGTATGAGCTGAATCCTCTATTAAACCTGCAGGTATGAGTTGAATCCTCTATTAAATCTGCAGGTATGAGCTGAATCCTCTATTATACCTGCAGGTATGAGCTGAATCCTCTATTAAACCTGCAGGAATGAGCTGAATCCTCTATTAAATCTGCAGGTATGAGCTGAATCCTCTATTATACCTGCAGGTATGAGCTGAATCCTCTATTAAACCTGCACAATGAGCTGAATCCTCTATTAAACCTGCAGGAATGAGCTGAATCCTCTATTAAACCTGCAGGGACAGGCTGAATCCGTCAGTCTCTTCCTCCTCGACCATAATTTATCTTGCTTTAATTGCACCTTCTCAGTATTCCCTCTGTCCATATCAGACCCTTCTCCCTCCCTCTCAATACAGTCATTCAGCTCAGGCTTCTTATTGATGATCATCATCGATTAGACCGACTTATTTGCTTTATTTATATCGCGCCTTTCATACATAAATTGGAGCTGTAAGTGCTTTACATTAAGCCAATTACATTTTGTGGAAATATATTCACACAACAAACAAATAACAACACAAGATAAACACTTTGGTGCCTTTCCCCTGTGCCTCCCTCGAGTGGGACAACACTGATTGTGGGAATACGCCGTTCCCAACAACCAACAAATAACAGAACACTGTTACAACATAAAACAAGGGAAAAAGAATAAAACACAGCGCCAAAAACAGTGCTGCTAGACATAGCACAAAGGTAAGAGCAAGAAATAAAAATTGGCTGCTAGATATAGCTCAAAGTGATATAAAATAAAAAATAAAATAAAAACATGACACAAAAGCAAATCAAAAATGTAAGGAGAAGCTAAACCAAATAGAGCTTTGTAGATAAGTAAAAGAATCTTTAAATCAATTCTAAAAGATATAGCAGCTGCTCTGATCTCATTAAAAGGACCCAGCAGTGGGGAGAATCCGACTGTGGCAACACTGGGACTTGAACCACAAGCCTTCGATGTCCCAGTCAAGCACCTTAGCCACGAGGCTACAGGCACCTTAGCCACTAGTGAACAGGGACCTTAGCCACAAGCGAACAGGCACCTTAGCCACTAGCGAACAGGCACCTTAGCCACTAGCGAACAGGCACCTTAGCCACTAGGATACAGGCACCTTACCCACTAGCGAACAGGCACCTTAGCCACTAGCGAACTGGCACCTTAGCCACTAGCAAACAGGCACCTTAGCCATGAGGCTACAGGCACCTTAGCCACTAGCGAACAGGCACCTTAGCCACTAGCGAACAGGTACCTTAGCCACTAGCGAACAGGCACCTTAGCCACTAGCGAACAGGCACCTTAGCCATGAGGCTACAGGCACCTTAGCCACTAACGAACAGGCACCTTAGCCACTAGCAAACAGGCACCTTAGCCACAAGGCTACAGGCACCTTAGCCACTAGCAAACAGGCACGTTAGCCATGAGGCTACAGGCACCTTACCCACTAGCGAACAGGCACCTTAGCCACTAGCGAACTGGCACCTTAGCCACTAGCAAACAGGCACCTTAGCCATGAGGCTACAGGCACCTTAGCCACTAGCGAACAGGCACCTTAGCCACTAGCGAACAGGTACCTTAGCCACTAGCGAACAGGCACCTTAGCCACTAGCGAACAGGCACCTTAGCCATGAGGCTACAGGCACCTTAGCCACTAACGAACAGGCACCTTAGCCACTAGCAAACAGGCACCTTAGCCACAAGGCTACAGGCACCTTAGCCACTAGCAAACAGGCACGTTAGCCACTAGGCTACAGGCTGCCTCTCCCCCCCCCTCCCCCTCCCCCCAGGTGCACCTTGCTGAGAGCCGCCACTCTCTGCGCTAGTTCGGCCTCCACCTCGGGGAGAGTCTCCGCCTTCCTCATGGTCTGCTGCAGCCGCTGCTCCGCCAGCTCCAGGAGCTCCTGCAGGTGCCTGGACTTATCCTCACTCTGCAACACACACACACACAGCCTTATCCTCACTCTGTAACACACACACACACAGCCTTATCCTCGCTCTGTAATGCACGCGCACACAAACTTTACACACACGCACACAGCTGTATCTTGATGGTTCATACCTGACGGTGCAGTGGGTCCCTGGTGGGGGTTTGGGGGTGTGTGTTCATAACTGACGGTGTCCTTGTTTGGAGGTTTGGGTGTGTGTGTGTTCATACCTGCCGGTGCAGAGAGTCCTTATTGGCCAGCTCGTTCTCCAGCTTGTCATTGAGGTCGTGGATGGAGGTGGTCTCTCTCTGCGCGGCCAGGTAGCGCTTCTCCAACGTGGTGATGCGCTCCTCCATGTCCTCTTTATGGGCCATCGCCTAGTGACCAGGACAAAAGACAATATCACCCTAAAGAACACTGCATCACACCACACACCACTATATCCCCCTACAGAACACTACATCACCCTAAAGAACACTATATCACCCTAAAGAACACTGCATCACACCACATACCACTATATCCCCCTATAGAACATTACATCACCCTATAGAACACTATATCACCCTATAGAACACTACATCACCCTATAGAACACTACATCACCCTAGAGAACACTAAATCACCCTACAGAACACTAAATCACCCTATAGAACATTATATCACCCTATAGAACACTGTATCACCCTATAGAACACTACATCACCCTAGAGAACACTACATCACCCTACAGAACACTAAATCACCATACAGAACACTAAATCACCCTATAGAACATTATATCACCCTATAGAACACTATATCACCCTATAGAACACTACATCACCCTAGAGAACACTACATCACCCTACATAACACTAAATCACCCTATAGAACACTATATCACCCTAGAGAACACTAAATCACCCTACAGAACACTAAATCACCCTATAGAATACGACATCGCCCTAGAGAACACGACATCACCCTTCAGAACACTAAATCACCCTATAGAACACTATATCCCCTACAGAACACTACATCACCCTAGAGAACACTACATCACCCTATAGAACACTATATCACCCTATAGAACACTATGTCCCCCTATAGAACACCACATCACCCTATAGAACACTATCACCCCCTACAGAACACGACATCGCCCTAGAGAACACTATATTGCCCTATAGAACACTATGTTGCCCTATAGAACACCATATCACCCTATAGAACACTATGTTGCCATATAGAACACTACATCACCCTATATAACACTATGCTGCCCTATAGAACACTACCTCACCATATAGAACACTATGTTGCCCTATAGAACACTACATCACCCTATAGAACACTATGTTGCCCTATAGAACACGACATCACCCTATATAACACTATGTTGCCCTATAGAACACCACATCACCCTATATAACACTATGTTGCCCTATAGAACACTACATCACCCTATAGAACACTATGTTGCCCTATAGAACACTACATCACCCTATAGAACACTATGTTGCCCTATAGAACACTACATCACCCTAAAAACACTATGTTGCCCTATAGAACACCACATCACCCTATATAACACTATGTTGCCCTATAGAACACTATGTTGCCATATAGAACACTACATCACCCTATATAACACTATGCTGCCCTATAGAACACTACATCACCCTATAGAACACTATGTTGCCCTATAGAACACTACATCACCCTATAGAACACTACATCACCCTATAGAACACTATGTTGCCCCATAGAACACTACATCACCCTATAGAACACTATGTTGCCCTATAGAACACCATATCACCCTATAGAACACTATGTTGCCATATAGAACACTACATCACCCTATATAACACTATGCTGCCCTATAGAACACTACCTCACCATATAGAACACTATGTTGCCCTATAGAACACTACATC
>NC_083773.1:1256184-1258684 GCF_963514075.1 Conger conger | reverse complement strand
TGAGGAGGCCAGATTTCACGCGCTAAAGCCCAGCATTTACAGCGAGGGTAGAACCGAAATGCTTAAAGCTGTATCAGAGTCTCCTCCCCACAATGCCTGCGGTTCTCAGGAGTAACGCCGTCCTGTTCCGGTCTCTTCCGCTGACATGATAACGACGGCACCGCAGTGCCGCCATGCCCATCGCCATGGCGAATAAACCTCCCCACAAATCAACACCCTTCCGCCTATGTTTATGAGTCACGGGGGCCTGAACCCTGTTTATGAGCTCTTCAATAAACACTCGGCCGCGCGGCGGGGGGCACTCTGGGAAATCTTCCCCTCGCCCGACACGTCAGCGTGCCTTCGGGCTGCAGCGTCGATGAAAAATTCACTGACACTGTTATTGCTTCTTCTTTCCGTATTAAAAAACGTCTGCGCTCTGTCCCTGACGGCAGCCATTCCTGTTTCCCGAGACGGCCGGACTAATTTCATTTTTAACCAGAGACGGTAAACAAGCCTCGCGCCGAGACACTGCTGCCGCGCGGAGCCGAGATTACCCAGCCTGCACCGCAGCCGGACTGAGTCAGGAGCGTGCGAGCGCTGCTTCAGAGGGAGGTGTGAGAGCAGACCCAGCCGCCATGCCAGCGAGACACCTGCCAGGAGAGCCGAGTTCTGCAGACATTCAGCTGCGGGAGAAGCTTCTGGAGACGGGACAGCGAAACTTTGTGAACCCCAAAACAAGGGGGAGCCAACCAGACCTGGGTCAAATACATAATCGTTTTGGATTCAAATACCCTTCTTTTTTTTTTTTTGCTCGATTGATCTTGCCTGCTGCAATTGAACCAACAAAGATGACCAGGGTTTGCACGTTTTGAGAGCATTTTATAGGTTCCAATACACCAGACAAGCTCAGTGAAGCTTAGAAAAGTATTTCAGTGCAAACCAATGACATATTTGACCCAGTTCTAGAGCCACCATGAGCATTGCTTTGAATCATAGGAACTAGCAGAGGAGGTTTTTAATGGTTCATATCGGTCTGGATCGGTCAGATTGGCACAAAATGGCTGCTCCAGGTTCCACAGATTCACATTATTGCACCTATAAGGCCACTAATCCCCCCAAATACCTCTGAAATAACTTTATCCACCAGTCTGAATTCCCTTCCTTGGGAGAGTGTGGTCTAAAATAACCTTGGTTAGAGAACTTGCCTCTTAAAACACTTAATTTCCTGCTGTGACCATTACTCTACATCACAGGCCTTACCAAGAAGGACCGGCACAACGTGTGTTTTTACATATAATCCATGTATACAGCCGGATACACGCTGAAATGGTTCAGGTTAGTAAGTACCGTGCTTAAGGCTACAATGGCCGTGTCCTACCTGAGAACAGAAGTAGGTACAAGCCCAGTGCCCTGTCCTTCAGGGGTGTCAGAGGAAAACAAGCTCAGTGAGCTCCAGGGCTCTACGGCTCCTCTAAAATATTGCTCTCATTTTGGGAATGGAGAAAGTGCTTTAACTGACGCCTAGGAGGGGTAGGGTCCACAGTGTGTGTGTGTATGTGTGTGTGTATGTGTGAGTGTGTGTGAGTGTGTGTGTGAGTGTGTGTGTGTGTGTGTGAGTGTGTGTGTGTGTGAGTGTGTGTGAGTGTGTGTGTGTGTGTGAGTGAGTGTGTGTGTGTGAGTGTGTGAGTGTGTGTGTGTGTGTGAGTGTCTGTGTGTGTGTTAGTGTGAGTGAGTGAGTGAGTGAGTGAGTGAGTGAGTGTGTGTGTGTGTGTGTGTGTGTGTGTAAGTGAGTGAGTGAGTGAGTGAGTGAGTGAGTGAGTGAGTGAGTGTGAGTGTCTGTGTGTGTGTGTGTGTGTGTGGGTGTGAGTGTGTGTGTGTGTCTGTGTGTGTGTGTGTGTGTATGTGTGAGTGTGGAGCTTGAGACAACTACAGGTAAACAGGACACACCTTCCAGGTGGGCTTGGAGGCGTCCATCTTGTCCACGGAGTCGCCCTCCGTCTTGTCTTTCCTTTGCCGGACTGTAGAGAGCTGTGGACAGAGCACATCAATCCCGTCACACCCCAGGGTCAAAGGTCACACAGTACACCCCAGGGTCAAAGGTCACACAGCACACCTCACATTTCAGAGTCTAACTGCACTTATCACAGGTGCATCTAGCTGCATCACAGGGGAGGTAATGATGTGTGGAAAACTCATTCACATTTCACTGAAGCTAATGCTAACACGCAAACAATTAAATGAAAGGCCATTGACTGTAGTTTAACTTTTATCACTCCCACTAGGGCTGTTCACCAGTGCCAAATGAAGAAGAACAACAAATGAGCATATCAAAAACACAAATTTATTTCTTACAGTCTGATGATTAAGCTGCCCTTTCTCTGTATGAAAGGGTCCAGGATAATATATTTAATGATTCCTGGGTCTGCAGGGGCATTCCTCTTCAGGACAGAGAACAAGAACTCACCTTTAATCTCATACTGAACTTGCCCTAGCCTGGCATGATTACTGCACCAGGCAG
>NC_083773.1:1218684-1251184 GCF_963514075.1 Conger conger | reverse complement strand
ACCCTCCAGAGACACATAACTACACCCTCCAGAGACACGCACAACTACACCCTCCAGACACGCACAACTACACCCTCCAGAGACACGCATAACTACTACACCCTCCAGAGACACATAACTACACCCTCCAGACACGCATAACTACACCCTCCAGAGACACATAACTACACCCTCCAGAGACACATAACTACACCCTCCAGAGACACATAACTACACCCTCCAGAGACGCATAACTACACCCTCCAGACACGCACAACTACACCCTCCAGAGACACATAACTACACCCTCCAGAGACACATAACTACACCCTCCAGACATGCATAACTACACCCTCCAGAGACACGCATAACTACACCCTCCAGAGACACGCACAACTACACCCTCCAGAGACACGCATAACTACACCCTCCAGACACGCATAACTACACCCTCCAGACACGCATAACTACACCCTCCAGAGACACGCATAACTACACCCTCCAGAGACACGCACAACTACACCCTCCAGACACGCACAACTACACCCTCCAGACACGCATAACTACACCCTCCAGAGACACGCATAACTACACCCTCCAGACACGCATAACTACACCCTCCAGAGACACGCATAACTACACCCTCCAGAGACACGCATAGCTACACCCTCCAGAGACACGCATAACTACACCCTCCAGAGACACGCATAGCTACACCCTCCAGAGACACGCATAACTACACCCTCCAGACACTCATAACTACTACACCCTCCAGAGACACGCACAACTACACCCTCCAGACACGCATAACTACTACACCCTCCAGACACACGCACAACTACACCCTCCAGACACGCATAACTACACCCTCCAGAGACACGCATAACTACACCCTCCAGACACGCATAACTACACCCTCCAGAGACACGCATAACTACAACCTCCAGAGACACGCATAGCTACACCCTCCAGAGACACGCATAACTACACCCTCCAGAGACACGCATAGCTACACCCTCCAGAGACACGCATAACTACACCCTCCAGACACTCATAACTACTACACCCTCCAGAGACACGCACAACTACACCCTCCAGACACGCATAACTACACCCTCCAGACACTCATAACTACTACACCCTCCAGAGACACGCACAACTACACCCTCCAGACACGCATAACTACTACACCCTCCAGAGACACGCATAACTACACCCTCCAGACACGCATAACTACTACACCCTCTAGACACTCATAACTACTACACCCTCCAGACACACGCATAACTACTACACCCTCCAGACACACGCATAACTACTACACCCTCCAGACACTCATAACTACTACACCCTCCAGAGACACTCATAACTACTACACCCTCCAGAGACACGCACAACTACTACACCCTCCAGACACACGCATAACTACTACACCCTCCAGACACACTCATAACTACTACACCCTCCAGAGACACATAACTACTACACCCTCCAGACACACGCATAACTACTACACCCTCCAGACACACACATAACTACTACACCCTCCAGACACACTCATAACTACTACACCCTCCAGAGACACGCATAACTACACCCTCCAGACACGCATAACTACTACACCCTCCAGACACACCCTCCAGACACGCACAACTACACCCTCCAGAGACACGCATAACTACTACACCCTCCAGACACACGCACAACTACTACACCCTCCAGAGACACGCATAACTACTACACCCTCCAGAGACACATAACTACTACACCCTCCAGAGACACGCATAACTACTACACCCTCCAGAGACACTCATAACTACTACACCCTCCAGACACACCCTGGTGTTGTTTATGTAAAGGATAGATGTTCTCACCCTGGTGTTGTTTATGTAAAGGACCGATGTACTAACCCTGGTGTTGTTTATGTAAAGGATAGATGTTCTCACCCTGGTATTGCTTATCTAAAGGATCGATGTACTAACCCTGGTGTTTTTTATGTAAAGGATAGATGTACTAACCCTGGTGTTGTTTATGTAAAGGACAGATGGTCTCACCCTGGTGTTGTTTATGTAAAGGATAGATGGTCTCACCCTGGTGTTGCTAATGTAAAGGATAGATGTTCTCACCCTGGTGTTGTTCCTCTCTGCTTTCAGCTCTGAGATCTCCTCCTCTTTCTCCAGCAGCTGTTCCCTGCACACATTCAGCTCCTTGGTCAATGTGGCAAACTCCTAAAAGAGACGGAGAGAGAGACCAGCATTAACCCCATATACCATCCCAACCACAAAGCCTCAGGAGTGTACTTGTGGGGGTACATTGTTGGACAGACTATGACACAGGAGTTAAACCCCGTCATTGTGCCATGATGAAAGCAAAGGCCTGGAAGCACAGGCTGAGAGACTCAGTCAGACAGCTCTAGTGCTGACTGTTAAACACTGGAAAACATACAAAACAACACATCCTTGATTTACATATAATTACTGCACCACATAAAAGAGACTGCCGTGTTATTACAGTTAAAATCAAACCCCTAAACACATCTCCCCCGACGAGCTTGCAAAGTAAACAAACACAGAATCTGGCACAGACAAAATGTGACAGATGGTCATGTTTTTAGAAAGAATTGTGGATATATTGTAATCCGATTTTATGCAGCATGAAAAAATTTTTTTTTAAATAAATAAAGGATGGGAAAATATTACTTGAATTATTGTAGCATAATTCACCTAAGCTGATATTGTGGATAAAGTGCAGTCTGCCCTGGGCCGCTGAGGTTTGTATCTGAATTCACACAAAGACCCAGGATATTGTGATAGACTCTCATTAACAAGAAAGAGGCTAATAATGATTTAGCCAGCTTTCACCTGGGCAAATTACCATCCGTCTCTCTCTATCTCTCTCTCACTCTCACTCTCACTCTCACTCTCACTCTCACTCTCACACACACACATTTACACAGTTCTTATTCACCTAATTATTCACTTATTCAGTCAATAATTGAGTTAATAACGCCTCACTCCTGTATAACCTGCACAAGCTACATCATTACTCGCTCGTAATCAACTACTAACTGCTTGATGATAAAAGCATCTCACAGTTTTGGACGCAGTAGACTATTCAGGGGCGGCCTGTAGCGTAGTGGTTAAGGCCTGTAGCGTAGTGGTTAAGGCCTGTAACGTAGTGGTTAAGGCCTGTAACGTAGTGGTTAAGGCCTGTAGCGTAGTGGTTAAGGCCTGTAGCGTAGTGGTTAAGGCCTGTAGCGTAGTGGTTAAGGCCTGTAGCATAGTGGTTAAGGCCTGTAACGTAGTGGTTAAGGCCTGTAGCGTAGTGGTTAAGGCCTGTAGCGTAGTGGTTAAGGTAAATGACTGGGACACGCAAGGTCGGTGGTTCTAATCCCGGTGTAGCCGCAATAAGATCCACACAGCCGTTGGGCCGTTGGGCCCTTGAGCAAGGCCCTTAACCCTGCATTGCTCCAGGGGAGGACTGTCTCCTGCTTAGTCTAATCAACTGTACGTCGTACTGGATGAGAGCGCCAATAATGTAAAAGATGTGAATTCAGCCCGTGTGGTCTGAATCGGGAGGAGACTCACAGCGCCCCACTGCTGACCCCACCTCTCAGCTCACCTGGGGTCACCTGGCCGGTGACCTCGCACATGGTCTGAGATTGCGTAATGCCCCTGAGGACCAGAGAGGGGGGATCATCAGCCTTCACGCCCTGCCGCTCAGACACGGTGCGTTCTCCAAATATACTTTCACAGCCCCTCGGAGAGCGTTTAGGAATTTATTCATAAAATAATAATTGTGAAACGCAGACGATTGTGCCAGACTCAGCGGGTGAGTGGGTGGGCTCATGACTCATAATGCCGCTGTTATAGACACACGTTCGTATTTTACTACACAGTCACACCAACCCCGAGAACTACAGCACGCCATTCAAAATTCATGCTTTATCGCCTTGTCAAGCGTGCTCATCCAGGGGAAATTTCACAGCTAGCTTGCTTCACAGCATTTACAGGTTAATTCACTGTTTTTATAAGATAAAGGAGGCTTACAGGTGGACATTTTTGGAAAAAATATCTTCACTCAAACTTAAAAACAGCAGTGCCACCTGCTAAGATGCAGTTCTTATTCCAGGACCGCCTCGCCACTGAACGTTTGGGCCAGATCTGGGTCGAATGCATAATTGCTTAGGATTCAAATACTTGCCTGGTGCAATTGAGCCAACCAAGAAGACAGAGAGGCGGGGTTTACACTTCTTGAGAGGTGGTTCCATTACACCAGAAAAGCTCAGCAAAGCGTAGAAAAATATTTGAATCCAAAACCTGTGTTTGAGTGGGTGGGTGGGGGGGGGGGGGTAGACTCAGAGGGGAGAGTAGACGGTTGAGGCGGGGGGGGCTAGACGCAGCCTGCAGGGGGGCAGAGTTTAATCAGGTCGCTGCCTGAACAGAGCGCAGGACCCAGGGCACTAAGCTGCCTTATCACAGCTGTTCACTTCAGTCTCCTGAGGTAATCCTCCAGCGAGCAGCACAGCCACACACACACACACACACACTCACACACACAACTACACTCACACTCACACACACACACACACACACACACACACACAACTACACACACACACACACACACACACACACACACACACAACTACACTCACACTCACACACACACACACTCACACAACTACACACACACACACACACACTCACACAACTACACACACACACACACACACACACACTCACACAACTACACTCACACTCACACACACACACACTCACACAACTACACTCACACTCACACACACACACACTCACACAACTACACACACACACACACACACACACTCACACAACTACACACACACACACTCACACAACTACACTCACACTCACAGCCACACTCACGCAGCTACACTCACACAACTACACTCACACTCACAAAACTACACACACACACACACACACACACACACACACACACTCACACAACTACACTCACACTCACACACACACACACACACACACACACTCACACAGCTACACTCACACAACTAGAGGGGGAGGGGATTGTAGGGGGGGTATTGTAGGGAGGGGGGTATTATAGGGAGGGGGGTATTGTAGGGGGGGTATTGTAGGGAGGGGGGTATTATAGGGAGGGGGGTATTGTAGGGGGTGTATTGTAGGGAGGGGGGTATTGTAGGGAGGGGGGTATTATAGGGAGGGGGGTATTGTAGGGGGTGTATTGTAGGGAGGGGGGTATTGTAGGGGGTGTATTGTAGGGAGGGGGGTATTGTAGGGAGGGGGGTATTGGGGGATGATCTATTGGATTTGCTAAAATCAGAAGTCTGTAAAATAAGATTAAATATAAGCTCAAATCGCCAATGTTCAATTTAACACGATGATATCGAATAAGCAATCACACCTGTGTCTCTCAAAATAAATGAATGAGTAAATTCAGGACTAAATAAATATTAGTTAGAGTGCATGCTCACTGAGTTCAGATAAATTAAGCAAACTTACATTTATAGAATATGCAAAAAAAACCCCAAAAAAACCGCACGAAACAGTCTCATGTCTCTGTCAGACAGACACTTCTCACAAATAAAACCCAAAAATAGATCTCAGGAAGTGTATCTGGACTCATCGAGCAGTTACTCATCAGCCTGAAGTTGCAGAGGAGTCTGCTGGCTCGGTGTACGCTTGGTACATCCAACTTCACTCTGTTTCTTAACTAATTGCTTTCAGCACATTTAAAATGGATTTTAAACTTGAATGGGAGAGTACCTTACGGTACTTTGGATATTTGCTGAAATGAAATGCCCTGTATTACAGCTACTTTTGGCACATAAGATACATCGTAGACATACACACAGTGGCCACTTTATTAGGTAGGCCTGCACACCAGCGTGTCAATCAAATATCACATTTCAGCTCATCATGTGGCAGCAACTCTGTGCACACCAGAAACGTCACTGGCATTCCAGGACACATACAGACAGACAGAGACAGGCAGACACAGACACAGACATACAGACAGACAGAGACAGGCAGACAGAGACACTGACAGACAGACAGACAGACAGGCAGACAGAGACAGGCAGACACAGACACAGACAGACAGGCAGACAGACAGAGACATACAGACATACAGACAGAGAGAAACAGGCAGAGACAGACAGACAGAGACAGGCAGACACAGACAGAGAGAGAGAGACATACAGACAGACAGACACACCACACACACACACACACACACACACAGCCCTCACGCACACACACACACACACACCACACACACATGCACACACATACACACACTCACCACACATGCATGCACACACACACACACTCACACACACCACACATTCATGCAGACACACACGCCACCACAGCACTCACGCTAAACTCAACACAACTACATAACTGTGCGGCAGTAAAATTATCAAAAGCAATCCAAAACAATTATCCGTACATGTTGTAAAGAGATTGGAGTCTTTGGTGCTTCATGTAAACCAGTATAATCTCTGCTTTATCTTAAATAAACACAATGGGATGTCCACACCACATAATCCCCCCCCCACCACTGCAGCCCCCCCACCACTGCAGCCCCCCCCACCACTGCAGCCCCCCCCACCACTGCAGCCCCCCCCACCACTGCAGCCCCCCCCACCACTGCAGCCCCCCCTCAGTCTGTGTTCTCCGCAGTGTTCAGGGCTCAGAGGCCAGCGCGGCCCAAAACTGAACTCACCCATCTGGCACCGGCCAGAATCAGCAGACGGCCGGAGAGACCAGAGCAATTACTGCAGGAGCTGCACACACTCCATCCTCTCTATCACTCACTCTCCCACACACTCTATCCTCTCTATCACTCTCTCTCACACTCCATCCTCTCTATCACTCTCTCTCCCACACTCTATCCTCTCTATCTCTCTCTCTCCAACACTCTATCCTCTCTATCACTCTCTCTCACACTCTATCCTCTCTATCACTCTCTCTCACACTCTATCCTCTCTATCACTCTCTCTCACACTCTATCCTCTCTATCACTCTCTCTCACACTCTATCCTCTCTATCACTCTCTCTCACACACTCTATCCTCTCTATCACTCTCTCTCACACTCTATCCTCTCTATCACTCTCTCACACTCTATCCTCTCTATCACTCTCTCTCACACTCTATCCTCTCTATCACTCTCTCTCACACACTCTATCCTCTCTATCACTCTCTCTCACACTCTATCCTCTCTATCACTATCTCTCACTCTATCCTCTCTATCACTCGATCCTCTCTATCAGTCTCTCACACTCTATCCTCTCTATCACTCTCTCACACTCTATCCTCTCTATCACTCTCACACTCCTCTCTATCCTCTCTATCACTCACTCACTCACTCACACACTCCTCTCTATCACTCTATCCTCTCTATCACTCACTCACACTCCCCTCTATCCCTCTCTCTCTCACACACTCTATCCTCTCTATCACTCTCTCACACACACACTCACTCACACACTCCTCTATCACTCACTCTCTCACACACTATATCCTCTCTATCACTCTCTCACACACACACACACACACTCACTCACTCACTCACACACACACACACTCACTCCTCTCTATCACTCTCTCACACACACACACACACTCACTCACTCACACACACACACTCACTCCTCTCTATCACTCTATCACTCACACTCACACTCACACTCACTGAGTTCAGGTGGTGGAGACTCATCACACACCTCCCCTTTTATTGAATAAGATTCCAAAACATGGAATTTGACACGGCCTCAATATTTAAATCCAGATTTGACAAGCAGCTTTTCAGTGAAGTTTATAATCAGGTATCATGTAGAGACAGAGGGAGAAAGTGTGCAGGCAGAGTGCATTATGGGGGATAATCGTTAATGACTGGCACCTCTGAACAGCTGTGACCCTGTTTTCACAGGGGATGGGGAGGGCTCTTGCTTTGCTCATGCCTGTGGGGGTCTCAGACAGGCACTGGAGTGTGTGAGTGTGTGTGTGCATGA
Source organism: Conger conger (assembly GCF_963514075.1). NCBI lineage: Eukaryota > Metazoa > Chordata > Actinopteri > Anguilliformes > Congridae > Conger > Conger conger. Next base: position 1,243,166 of record NC_083773.1, on the reverse strand, counting down.
GTGTGTGTGTGTGTGTGTGTGCATGAATGTGTGTGTGAGTGTGAGTGTGAGTGTGTGTGTGTGTGTGTGTGAGTGTGTGTGTGTGTGTGCATGAATGTGTGTGTGCGTGAGTGTGAGTGTGTGTGAGTGTGAGTGTGAGTGTGAGTGTGTGTGAGTGTGAGTGTGTGTGTGTGTGTGTGTGTGTGTGCATGAATGTGTGTGTGTGTGTGTGTGTGTGTGCATGAATGTGTGTGTGTGTGTTCTGCCCCCTCCATCTGAGCCACTCTTGCTCCTGCTGACTACCCCCAGAGCCCTGTCTCTCCTGTAGGGGGTGCTGTGCTGCAGGGCTCTCTCTCTCCTGTAGGGGGCGCTGTGCTGCAGGGCTCTCTCTCTCCTGTATGGGGCGCTGTGCTGCAGGGCTCTCTCTCTCCTGTAGGAGGCGCTGTGTGTGCTACAGGGCTCTCTCTCTCTCTCCTGTAGGGGGCGCTGTGCTGCAGGGCTCTCTCTCTCCTGTAGGGGGCGCTGTGCAGTGAGGCGTTCTCTGATGGCGTGTTTGGGACAGGTGGAGGAAGCAGGCGTTAGACAGGTCCTCCCGCCTTGCCTCTCCCCAACAGATGCTGGAGCTGTGCCGAGAACAATCTCTCTCTCTCTCTCTCTCTCTTCTTCTCTCTCCCGTTCTCTCTCCCTCGCTCTGTCTCCCCCTCCCCCCCCCTCTCTCCCTCTATCCTCTCTCTCTCTCTCCCTCTCTCTTCTTCTCTCTCCCGTTCTCTCTCCCTCTCTCTATCCTCTCTCTCTCTCTCTCTCCCTCTCTCTTCTTCTCTCTCCCGTTCTCTCCCCCTCCCTCTCCCTCCCTCTATCCTCTCTCTCTCCCTCTCTCTTCTTCTCTCTCCCGTTCTCTCTCCCTCTCTCTCTATCCTCTCTCCCTCTCTCTCTCCCTCTTAAACTAAAAACCGAACACTTCGGCAGTTCCCCACGCCGCCGCGGGCAGATGAGAGTGCGAGGGCAGAGATCCCAGCCCGGGGCTCTGGCAGAGAGGCCTGGCGTGTAAAGGTCTAAATTCAATTACTCAAAGCGGCTACGCGCGCGCCAATGACCAGATCCCATCAAACAGCTTAATGAAAATCCCCCCAGAGGGGCCCACGGCCAGAGCAGCTGGCTTCAAAGGGCCAGGGAGCTCGCCTCGAAATATGCAACTGTGATGCCACAATTAAAAATGAGCGAAAATTATTACATTTACTTTTCAATCCCAGACTGAAATGACACGATGTGTTCACTGAATTTAGGGCCATATTGTTCAGGCGTTGTGTACGACCACTGTAGAACAACACTGCCTACCTGTTCAAACCAGCGTGTAAACAACAGTTTATCTGCCAATGTTTTAGTCTACAAAAAGAGCGAGGTTTCAGTCAGCCGCACGTTGGGCGATGACGCGTTTGGGGTGGTTTCTCCTGGCTCCATGCTCAAGGTCGTCTGGCGGACAGCACGGCTTCATACCACTGCATTATTCAACACATTTCAGGACATATTGTGCGCCGGTGTTTGAGTAGTGATCTGAGGAAAGCTCTAGTGACACACGCACTCAGGAGGGCAGATGGATGACATCAGAGAGGGGGATTGGATAGCCTGCACGCTCATGACCGGGCTCCACAGACCGCTGATCTGCAGAGGGGGAGAGCAGGAAGAGGATCAGCCGGTGTCACAGCATCGCCCCCAGAGACCCCTCTCTGCGGCCGGGCGGGGCGGGGCGGGGGGAACACAGGACTCCTCCCTCCAGCTCTCCCCCAGACCTGGGGTTACGGAGAGAAAGCGACGCGGGGGATTGACGGGTCTCGATGAGGAGGGTTACAGAGTGAAAGTGACGTGGTGGAGAGACGGGTCTCGATGAGGATTGGTCGACAGCGCGGTCCGAGTCCGTTCCAGCCGGGCCCAGAGTTCTGCCCGTCTCCCTGACCGGAAACAGAACCCAAGGAGACAGGGCTCATGCCAGCTCTCCTCAGATCCGTCCGGATGCTGCTTGTGTAGCGGATCGCATCTTAGCATGATTCCAGAAACAAAACAGCCTGAGAGGCAGGCCACAGGCCTTACCCCAGTTAACACCCCCAGCGCTATGGACTCTGCTCCCGCTTAAACCAACTGACCACCAGCGCTATGGACTCTGCTCCCGCTTAAACCAACTGACCCCCAGCGCTATGGACTCTGCTCCCGCTTAAACCAACTGACCACCAGCGCTATGGACTCTGCTCCTGCTTCAACCAACTGACCACCAGCGCTATGGACTCTGCTCCTGCTTAAACCAACTGACCCCCAGCGCTATGGACTCTGCTCCCGCTTAAACCAACTGACCACCAGCGCTATGGACTCTGCTCCTGCTTAAACCAACTGACCACCAGCGCTATGGACTCTGCTCCTGCTTAAACCAACTGACCGCCAGCGCTATGGACTCTGCTCCTGCTTAAACCAACTGACCACCAGCGCTATGGACTCTGCTCCTGCTTAAACCAACTGACCGCCAGCGCTATGGACTCTGCTCCTGCTTAAACCAACTGACCGCCAGCGCTATGGACTCTGCTCCTGCTTAAACCAACTGACCGCCAGCGCTATGGACTCTGCTCCTGCTTAAACCAACTGACCCCCAGCGCTATGGACTCTGCTCCTGCTTAAACCAACTGACCCCCAGCGCTATGGACTCTGCTCCTGCTTAAACCAACTGACCACCAGCGCTATGGACTCTGCTCCCGCTTAAACCAACTGACCACCAGCGCTATGGACTCTGCTCCTGCTTAAACCAACTGACCGCCAGCGCTATGGACTCTGCTCCTGCTTAAACCAACGGCAATACTGCCAGACACATTCCAGCACAAATACATCCTCCAGTTTGTCTGACTGCGTTTTATTTCGTTTTATTTCCTTATTAACTTCCTTATTCCTTATGTCCTTATTTATTTCTTTATTAACCTTATTAGCAATCCAGACCTTCCCCAGAGAAAGGCTTAATTAGCCGATCACAGACTCACCGATTTCCCCAGTCACATGGGCTGTAGAAAAGGCTTAATTAGCCGATCACAGACTCACCGATTTCCCCAGTCACATGGGCTGTAGAAAAGGCTTAATTAGCCGATCACAGACTCACAGACCACACAATTAGCACATGGGCTGTAGAAAAGGCTTAATTAGCCGATCACAGACTCACAGATCATCAAGATCAGTCTCCTCAGCACCAGTCAGGTGTAATGTTTCTCCTGCTTTTTGTGTTTTATAAAACGAGCGGAAGGCACGTCTCTGACGGCTCACCCAGGGGCTGATGGGAAGGTCGCCGTGTTAGAGACAGGGGCCAGGCTGTTTCACCTGACTCACGGCTCAGAGACTCTGTGTGCCCTGGGGTCTCATGCGCTCAGTCACATGCTCACACCACCCTCTCACCCACATCTAATCATACAGAGAACACAGAACACAGAGAACACAAAGAACACAGAGAACACAGAGAACACAGAGAACACAGAGAACACAGAGAACACAGCGCTGTGTACCAACCCAAACACGTGTATGTCCGAGTGAGCAAGACACCTGACCCAATAGCTCCCGACAAGCTGGCTGGTACCTGGCATGGCAGCCTTTCACCAGTGGTGTGTGTGTGTGTGTGTGTGTGCGTGTGTGTGTGTGCATGAGTGTGTGCGTGTGTGTGTGCGTGAGTGTGTGCGTGAGTGCGAATCAACTGAGAGGCATCAACTGCATAAGTGCTTTGGATAAACGTGCTACATAAATGCAGACCAAATACCATACACAATGTTATTTTGTATGCACACACACTCACACTCACACACAAACACGCATGCATGCACACACACACACACACACACACACACACACACACTCTATCGGATAAGAGCGTCTGCTAAATGCTTTGTAATGTAACGTAATGTTTTTTCCCGGTAATTCGGATGAGAAATTCCAGCCCGGCGCGGTGTTCCAGCTCGGTGAACTGAAATGTAAACACACAGCGTTCCGGACGCCTCAGCGCTCCGAGGGGAGAGTGTGTCCCGTTTCCAGAGACGGCGATATCCAGTGGCGGTGGAGAGATTCCGCTCGATACGATGACTGGAAAACAGCGATGAAAAAGGAGGTAAATAAACAGAAACGCGGACGGGTTTGTAAAGCAGTGATCCAGGGACTGGGCCCGTCTGCCACAGGGACTACATGCGTACGGATACACGCACTGAGCACGCCAATAACCACACGTCACAACGGTGGTGTGCAGAAGAGCACCTCTGAACACACAACGCATCAAACCTCAAAGTGGACAGGCTACAGCAGCAGAAGACTTAATAAGTCTAAATAATAAGTCTAATAAAGTACCTAATAAAGTACTCACTGAGTGGATGAGCATGCTCCTTTGATAGGCGGATAGGCAGGGTTTACACTTTTGGGATCATTTAATTTTTTCCAGTACGCTAGAAAAGCTTAATCAAATATTTTGGTCGAGAACAAATGCTACTTGAACCCAGGTCTCTGTTGTTGCAGTGGGTTCTGTGTTGTTGCAGTGGGTTTGAAGGTCAATAACATTGACATATTATTATAATTAATAATAATAACTTTCAATGATTGGTGCTACCAAAGCAGCAATAATAAACCAATCAAACACTTTGGCCCTCTCAGGAAAACACTTTATTTGGCTCAGTGTAATTACGCTCTGACTCAGCAAAGTGCTTTAACTGAGGTCCGTCCACCCCCCACCCCCCCACCCCCCCGCCCCCTCCTGAGGTCCCCCCCAGATCCGGTCCCCTCCCCATCTGAGACGCACATGCACCATCCGAAACGCTCCGACACGCCCACGTTACAGGCAGGAGGAGAACCTCTCCTCCCCCAGACTGATACTGAGACTGGCTTAATTAGCCGATCACAGACTCACAGATCATCAGGATCACGTTACAGGCAGGAGGAGAACCTCTCCTCCCCCAGAAAGAGACGGGTCCCCCAGACTGATACGAGTTCGGTCCAGGTCACCAGATGGTTCCGTCGAATGAGCAATGCATTGTGGGATTATGTAAGAGGAAGCCGATCCGATGCTCGAGCGACTCCGCCATTCCCGCTAAGAAACACAGACCGCAACATTCCCGCTAAGAAACACAGACCGCAACATTCCCGCTAAGAAACACAGACCGCAACATTCCCGCTAAGAAACACAGACCGCAACATTCCCGCTAAGAAACACAGACCGCAAAATTCCCGCTAAGAAACACAGACCGCAACATTCCCGCTAAGAAACACAGGCCGCAACATTCCCGCTAAGAAACACAGACTTCAACATTCCCGCTACGAAACACACAGACTCTGCCATTCCCACTAAGAAACACAGACTGCAACATTCCCGCTACGAAACACACAGACTCTGCCATTCCTGCTAAGAAACACACAGACTGCAACATTCGCACTAAGAAACACAGACTCCGCCAGTCATTACATTACATTAATGGCATTTGGCAGATGCTCATATCCAGAGTGATGTACAGTTGATTAGACTAAGCAGGAGACAATCCTCCCCTGGAGCAATGCAGGGTTAAGGGGTCCAACGGCTGTGCGGATCTTATTGCGGCTACTCCAGGATTAGAACCACCGACCGTGCATGTCCCAGTCATGTACCTTAGCCACTATGCTACAGGCCTTAACCACTACGCTACAGGCCTTAACCACTACGCTACAGGCCTTAACCACTACGCTACAGGCCCCACTATGCTACAGGCCTTAACCACTACGCTACAGGCCTTAACCACTATGCTACAGGCCCCACTACGCTACAGGCCTTAACCGCTACGCTACAGGCCTTAACCACTACGCTACAGGCCTTAACCACTACGCTACAGGCCTTAACCGCTACGCTACAGGCCTTAACCACTACACTACAGGTCTTAACCACTACACTACAGGTCTTAACCACTACACTACAGGTCTTAACCACTACGCTACAGGCCTTAACCACTACGCTACAGGCCTTAACCACTACGCTACAGGCCTTAACCGCTACGCTACAGGCCTTAACCACTACACTACAGGTCTTAACCACTACACTACAGGTCTTAACCACTACGCTACAGGCCTTAACCACTACGCTACAGGCCTTAACCACTACGCTACAGGCCTTAACCGCTACGCTACAGGCCTTAACCACTACACTACAGGTCTTAACCACTACACTACAGGTCTTAACCACTACGCTACAGGCCTTAACCACTACGCTACAGGCCTTAACCACTACGCTACAGGCCTTAACCACTACGCTACAGGCCTTAACCACTACACTACAGGTCTTAACCACTACACTACAGGTCTTAACCACTACACTACAGGTCTTAACCACTACACTACAGGTCTTAACCACTACACTACAGGCCTTAACCGCTACGCTACAGGCCCCACTACGCTACAGGCCTTAACCGCTACGCTACAGGCCTTAACCACTATGCTACAGGCCTTAACCACTACGCTACAGGCCTTAACCACTACGCTACAGGCCTTAACCGCTACGCTACAGGCCCCACTACGCTACAGGCCTTAACCGCTACGCTACAGGCCTTAACCACTACGCTACAGGCCTTAACCACTACGCTACAGGCCTTAACCACTACGCTACAGGCCTTAACCACTACGCTACAGACCCCACTACGCTACAGGCCTTAACCACTACGCTACAGGCCTTAACCACTACGCTACAGGCCTTAACCGCTACGCTACAGCGCCATTCCCATTAAGATACACAGACTGCAACATTCCTGCTAAGAAACACAGACTGTGGCATTCCTACTAACAAGCACTCAGACTGCACCTGGCCATGTATAACTCCTTTTAAGAAGAAATTAATTGGATTAGTAAAAAAATAATAATAATAGTTCTCTGTAAAAGTTAAGCATTTCAAAATACAGCAGAAATGTCATAAATTACTGTAGATAAATAATGAAATAAATTCCTATAAGAAAAGTTTGAAATGTATCAACCCATTACTGCAATTAGCAGGGAGGAGAAGATATTCTGTTGTGAGAAAAAAATAAAGTAAAATGTCATAAAGTTTTAAAAAACTGGTGGCATACGTGATTACCAGTGACAAACTGACACCGATCAGGGTGGTGAACTGTCACCACGGTTACAGGGCAGACACCTTGAGCTCTGAACAAGTGCAGTGACTGCTGCTCGCTCGCCTCCCGTAGCAATTAGGCGAGATTAATCAGCGCTCACGGCTCCTGTGAATACATCTGCCAGCTCACAAACACCTCATTACTGAGGTCCAGTCTGGCAGTGTGTGTGCGTGTGCGTGTGTGTGTGTGTGTGTGTGTGTGTGTGTGTGTGTGTGTGTGTGTGTGTGGCAGCACTCCCTGCCATCTACCCACAATCCCCTGGTACGGCACGGAGAACACACAACCCAAACGACATGCCAGTTTATGTCACAGACGTGATCCCAAACACACAGCCGATATGTGACACACCTGTGAAGATCAAAGGCCAGATCTCAAACACACGCCTTCCGATATGACAGGCCCGTATTCTTCAAAGGCCTGATCGAAAACACACAGCCTAAACATGAGACACACCTCTAAGCTTCAGAGAAACACACAGCCTGAACATGACACACACCTCTAAGCTTCAGAGAAACACACAGCCTGAACATGACACACACCTCTAAGCTTCAGAGAAACACACAGCCTGAACATGACACACACCTCTAAGCTTCAGAGAAACACACAGCCTGAACATGACACACACCTCTAAGCTTCAGAGAAACACACAGCCTGAACATGACACACACCTCTAAGCTTCAGAGAAACACACAGCCTGAACATGACACACACCTCTAAGCTTCAGAGAAACACACAGCCTGAACATGACACACACCAGTACACATCAGAGGTCTGTTCTGGAACACACCATCCACACATGACACGCACCAGGATAAATGCTTATTATACACAGACGCTGGGGCAAAACTGAACTATCAAATACATTTTAATATGTGACTAAGGGATCACTAATCCATAATATGGTCAGAATAATATCTCTGTAGCAAAACCCAATAGCCCTACATCAGGAATAATGAACTGGGGCCCTGGTGTGTGTGTGTGTGTGTGTGTGTGTGTGTGTGTATATATGTGTGCGTGTGTGAGTGTGAAAGTGTGAGTGTATGTTTGTGTGAGTGTGTGTGTGTGTGAGTGAGTGTGTATGTGTGTGTGTATGTGTGCGAGTGAGTGTGTATGTGTATGAGTGTGTGTGTGTGCGTGTGTGTGAGTGTGAAAGTGTGAGTGTGTGTGTATGTTTGTGTGAGTGTGTGTGTGTATGTGTGCGAGTGAGTGTGTATGTGTATGAGTGTGTGTGTGTGCGTGTGTGTGAGTGTGTGAGTGTGTGAGTGTGAAAGTGTGAGTGTGTGTGTATGTTTGTGTGAGTGTGTGTGTGTATGTGTGCGAGTGAGTGTGTATGAGTGTGTGTGTATGTTTGTGAGAGTGTGTGTATGTTTGTGTGTACATGTGTGTATGTGTGTGTGTATGTGGGCTAGTGTGTGTATGAGTGTGTGTGTATGTTTGTGTGAGTGTGTGTGTGTACGTGTGCGAGTGAGTGTGTATGTGTGAGTGTGTGTATATGTTTGTGTGAGTGTGTGTATGTTTGTGTGAGTGTGCGTATGTTTGTGTGAGTGTGCGTATGTTTGTGTGAGTGTGTGTGAGTGTGTGTATGTTTGTGTGTGTGTGTATATGTGTGTGTGTGTGTGTGTGTGTGAGTGTGAAAGTGTGAGTGTGTGTGCATGTTTGTGTGAGTGTGTGTGTGCGTGTGTGTGTGTGTGTATGTTTGTGTGAGTGTGTGTGTGTGTGTATGTTTGTGTGAGTGTGTGTGAGTGTGTATGAGTGTGTGTGAACACACCTGACTCCCAGGTAAAGGGAGGGTGAACACACCTGACTCCCAGGTAAAGGGAGGGTGAACACACCTCACTCCCAGGTAAAGGAGGGTGGAACACTGGAGAACTGTGAGCTGCTGACCCTGCTCTACACTATTCCAGGAATAATTTGACGCCGTTCTCCTTCCCACCTGAAGGTGAGTGAATGCAAATCTGTGATTAAAGTCATTATAAGAAGGGGAACAAGGGGGTTTCATTATTTAAACATTTAATCTCTGGAGCATGAGAGCATTTGAATGTCAGGTTTATCTATAGATCAAATTCTCCTTGAATTAGCACGTACAAGTCAAGTTACATGTAGAAAATGTTCAGCAAAATGTTCAAAAATAATTGTGAAATCAGGTGGTGTCTTTAATGTTAGAGAACCTGCAGACCCACTGGCCCCGGGGACCCTGCAGGAGGGACAGCCCTTCGGCGGTCTCTGAGGGGAACAGACCCCTGCAGGCCGGTGGGGCTGAAACGCACTCCTGCACCCTCATACTGCACTGTGCAGACGGTCATCCATACTCCAGCACCCTCATACTGCACTGTGCAGACGGTCATCCATACTCCAGCACCCTCATACTGCACTGTGCAGACGGTCATCCATACTCCTGCACCCTCATACTGCACTGTGCAGACGGTCATCCATACTCCTGCACCCTCATACTGCACTGTGCAGACGGTCATCCATACTCCTGCACCCTCATACTGCACTGTGCAGACGGTCACCTCCATACTCCTGCACAATCGGCAACCAGATCATGCTGCTGCAGCAGAGACGTCTTACATATGCGACGGTTAGCACACTGGGGGGAGTGAGTGAGTGAGTGAGTGAGTGAGTGTGTGTTTGAGTGTGTGAATGAGTGTGTGAGTGAGTGTGAGTGTGTGTGTGAGTGTGTGAATGAGTGAGTGAGTGAGTGTGTGTGTGAGTGTGTGAATGAGTGAGTGAGTGTGTGAGAGAGTGAGTCTACAAACATCCGCAAACCATCCAAACCTTACATCCTCAAATGTCCAAACGTTAACCTCAAACTTTACATCCTCAAATGTCCAAACATTAACCTCAAATTTTATATCCTCAAACGTCCAAACGTCAACCTCAAACTTTACAAACATCCTCAAACGTTAACCTCAGACGTTACAAACATCCTCAAAAGTCCAAATGTCAACCTCAAACTTTACATCCTCAAATGTCCAAACTTTAACCTCAAACGTCATATTGTCACACGTCCAAACGTTCACCTCCAACATTACAAACATCCATAAATGTTAACCTCAAATGTTACAAACATCCTCAAAAGTCCAAGCGTCAACCTCAAACGGTACAAACATCCTCAAACTTTACAAACGTTAACCTCAAACATCCAAACGTTAACCTCAAACATTACAAATGTCCTCAAAAGTCCAAACGTCAACCTCAAACGTCACAAACATCACACTGCTTCAGCGCCTGCTGCTGTGTACTCCACACACTGCTTGTTGAAAACGCACAAAGGACTGTTCAAATTGCACAATTAACAGCAAAACCCAATATCAGGTTAGGTGTGCTCCTGCCGTTGTCCTTGACCGAGGCGCTGGCCTCAGAGCTGGAGCTGGTCCCTGGGAGCTGCACTGTGGTGCCCACTGCTCCTGAGTAACTGGGATGGGTCACATGCAGAGGACACATTACCCCACGGGGTTCAATAAAGTAAACATAAAGTAAACATAAATCTTAAGAACATTCTGGTTGGGCAAACTGTAGTGCCGATAAGAAGCTTCCTCTTGGCTATCCAAGCAGTGCTCTGGATGGCTGACCACACAACTTAAGGAGAGGTTTTTCCCAGAGAACTTTCAAACAAGTTTCCATTCGTGTTCCAGTCATCAGCATGTTCATGTCACATTAAAACATGAAAATAATAATAACTGAATCAGGTTTTCTAAAAGCAACCGACAAGGCACTTGACTACTGACTCCTTCCAGGTCGATCTAGTATGTAGGCGAGGAACTTCAAACTGTCATCAGACGAGCCGTGTGCAGCCAAGCACACAGAAGCAGCAGGCTCGGATAAATCCAGGACGAATTAAAGAAGTTCCCAAACACAGCTCAATTTGTCTCCCTCGCCCGGATCCGGGCTGCCTCATCCCGAAATAGCTCCCGATTCATGTTTTATTCTTCAGCTCTCCGCTCTGCCACTGAACAGTGACAACAGAACAACAGCGGCTTTCAGAACTACGCTGAGAGGAAGAGGAAGGAAGAGGAAGTCAGAAAAGTGCCGCAGTGAGCAGAGAGTTGACAGGCTGTGCCGAGCACTTTACCTGAGACCGAGCACTTTACCTGAGACCTAGCACTTTACCACTCTGCAGACCACTCTCACACTCACTCACATACTCACACATACTCACACATACTCACACTGACACACACTGACACACACTGACACACACACACTCACACACACACACATACTCTCACATACTCACACATACTCACACATACTCACACTGACACACACACACTCACACACACACACATACTCTCACACACACACACAGACTCACAGACTCACACATACTCACACACTCATACACACACACACATACACACACGCGCACACACACGCACACACACGCACACACACGCACACACACACACGCAGGCCTACCTTGAACATGTCAGACCCGTGCCGAGCTCAGCCCTGCAGAGGGACCTCAGGCTCAGTCCCGGGTGGATGTAGCGCGCATCGCTAACACGCTAACACGTCCGGGAGGGCGCGCCCAGAGACGCCAGCGTCTCGCTCCATTTTAAAGTTCCGCTGAGACGCGAGCTCTCCGCACCGTGCGTAGGAGGCGACGCCACAACCCCAGCATCCTGAACCGAGACCGAGCGCCTGGCTGCCCTGCCCGAGACACACAGCACGCACTGCACCGCCAGAGCAGTGTCTCCCCCGTTTGTGCCTCGCTCAGCGAGAGAGAGAGAGAGAGAGCGCTAGTGCAGGGGTGAGAGGCACACACCCGCCCCCACGCAGGGCGATTATTAGCCGCTAAGTCCATTAGCACCTCAGACCCCCGGCCCTGCCACCCCCCCTCATACGTCACAGCCCCCAGGGGGGGCCCGACCTGAAAAAAAGTTTCATCCTCCAGGGCCACGTGCGCGGAGCGGCGCTGAAACGCGGGCGGCGGGCGAGGGCGGGTTCCAGAACATACCGTAACCCGAGCCGGCCGTAAACACAGCCCCAGCCTAAAAACAGCCCGAGACGGCGCAGAGGGGCGAGCTCCACGCAGACAGCCTGTCTGCGCTCCGTCCTGGGGAGCGCTACACGCTCCCACCCCCGCAGAACGGGCTGAAATCCCCCCCCCCCCGTTACCTGGTACATGTAGGTGTTGAAGTGGATCCCATTCTGCAGGTGTATTCTGACGGAGGTGGGGTTCATGGCGAGACACTCATATCCCAGATCAGCCTGGCTGGAACGCTAAACTCACCCTCCCCTCCTCCTCTTCCTCTGCAGCCGTGAGGAAGAGTCCCAGAGCGAGAGGAAGAGTATTTGCCCCACCCCTCGGGGGGGGGGGGTCACACAGAGCTACGGGGGTAAATTTAATCCAGAGCCCCCCGCCCCCTCTCCTAATGCCACCCAGACGACACTCAACTCTGCAGCTGGAGATACAGGAGCGAGTGGTGAGAGCGCTAACACGGCTAGCCCTGAGAGAGCGGGAGAGACGGAGGGAGGGAGAGAGAGAGAGAGAGAGAGGAGGGAAAAGTGAGTGAGGGGGTAAGAGTGGGGAGAGAGAGAATGAGTGAGGGAGAGGGGAGAGAGAGAGAAGAGAGGAGAATAATATAGACTTAGAGAGAGGTGAGAGTGAATGCTGGCATGGCTAACCAAGAGAGAGGGGGAGAGAGAAAGGGGGAGAGAGAAAAGAGGAGTCAATGAGAAGAAAGGTAGAAGAGAAAGAAAGTCAGGGAGAGAGCGAGAGAGAGTGAGAGAGAGAGAGAGAGAGAGAGAGAGAGAGAGAGAGAGAGAGCTTGTATTGTTTAGGGTCAGTGTGCTCATGATGACATCCCAGCTGTCCCACAGAGAGAGAGAGAGAGAGAGAGAGAGAGAGAGAGAGAGAGAGAGAGAGAGTCAATGGGGACTGGGCAGTCACATGACTCCCTGATTGACAGCAGGAGGTAGTGGACAGTAGTATGTCAGAGACTCAGCCTGCATTTGGCCTTTTTCCCCTCAAAGTGCATAAAGCCCACACTAATAAGCTGAGAGCAACAGTATCTATGCCCAACGGTTCACAGAGAGACGAATGGATGAAAGTTTCTGTTGCTGAAGCTGCATAATGATACACCCTTTGTTTTCAGACTTCTTCATACACAAGCCTCTATTAAACAAAGCCTCTATAAAGCTCATTCCCACAGAAGAAGAAAGCAGGAGACCGTGGCGGTATCTGTCAAAATCTCCTTCGGCTACGCCGCGTTTTGAGCTGAAAGACGCAAACTGTGTCACCGAAGCGCACGACAACACATTCGTGCACTCATTATTTCCCGCCGTTTCATCGCGATTATTATTCTCCATTCTGACCTATTTTAGCTCCAATCCCACAACAATCCGAGCCGCTCTCCCTCTCTACGAAGCCACCCCAACAACGCAGCATACGCGAAACGGCATAAATTAGGCGTGCCGTTCTGGCTCTCCCCCCTCTCACTGCTAAATATAGCGAGCGGCTCGACGCTTTATAATAATACAAATATAAAACTCGCGATTTCACAGCTTTAAATAAAGACGAGGGCCACAGCTGTTTGGAAGGTCAAAAACACGCGAGCTGTCACACGGATACGGTTACAGAAGAAGGAACAAGCTGGGCCGGCTCAATTGAAGCGTACTGCTCTGTGTGTGTGAGAGAATCGTCGGCCGAAACGTTTTTTTTTAATATATATTTTATTGACCCCCCCCTCCCCTCACCGGGAAGACGGTGCTCCACGCAGAAACGCTGTGAGCTGCTGGGATTGATGAATCCCGTTAGTTTAAGTGAGGAGGCGGGGAGATTAGTGGGTTAGTGGGGTGGTGTGGAGCGTAGCGGCGATGCTAACGGTTTGTTTATTTACTGATCCAGTCACCCGTCCCTTTGGATTAGACCACCTGTCACTGTAAACAGGGGAGGGAGGGAGGGGGAGGGGGGGTCATTCAGCTGACTGAGGGACATGGGGTTGTGTGTATGCATGTGTGTGTGAGTGTGTGTGTGTGTGTGTGTGTGTGTGTGGGGACAGACTGATACAAGCTGTGGCTGCTTTGTTGCAGCATCCAGCTTGCCCTCTGAGACACACACTACATGGCTAGCGTGTAACTGATGTGACATCCAGAGCTGGATGGACAACCACCATCTAAAGCTCAACCCAGGTAAGACTGAAATGATATTCATCCCTGCTAATACCTCTCCCCATCTGGATCTCTCCATTTCCCTCGGGGATACCACACTTACGCCATCACCCAGTGCAAGGAACCTCGGCGTGGTGATGGACAGCAGACTGTCCCTCTCCGAGAACATTGCGGCGGTGACCCGGTCTTGCAGGTTCTTCCTATACAACATACGGAGAATCCGCCCCTTTCTCACCCCCTACTCGACCCAGCTCCTGGTCCAAGCTATGGTTTTGTCCCGCCTGGACTACTGCAACTCCCTCTTGGCTGGCCTCCCAGCATCCGCCATCGGACCCCTCCAACTCATCCAGAATGCAGCAGCTCGTCTGGTCTTCAGCCTTCCCAAATACCCACACGTCACCCCCCTGCTTACTTCCCTCCACTGGCTGCCTGTCATGGCTCGCATCAAATTCAAAACATTGGTGCTAGCCTTCCAAGCAGTTAAAGGGTCTTCCCCAGCTTATCTACAAAAAATCATCAGACCCTACACCCCTGCCAGACCTCTTCGTTCAGCCTCCACAGGCCGCTTGGCACCTCCCCCTCTCCGAACCTCCACCTCACGCTCACGACTACTGTCTGTTCTGGCTCCACGGTGGTGGAATGAACTCCCCATTGAGGTCAGAACTGTAGAATCTCTCCCCACCTTCAAGCCAAACTGAAGATGCACCTCTTCAAGCAGCACCTCTCCCCATCCCTCCCTACCTCCCTGTGAACCTTAATTGTTGTCTTTGTGATTTACTTTGTGTATTGGTATTTTTAGTTGGCTAGGTAAGCAGTATTTGGATAGTTAGGTGCTTTGTTGTTTGTTTATTTGTTCGTTTAAAAAAATAAAATAAAATAAATTTAAAAAAGGCCCTGGTCCTTATCTTTGTTGTACAGGTAGCAGTTGAAATTGTACTTCCCTCTAGGGTCTTTCAGCGAACTTATCCCTGGTTATGGGTATGCACTTTGTTGTACGTCGCTCTGGATAAGAGCGTCTGCCAAATGCCATTAATGTAATGTAATGTAATGTGTGTGTGTGTGTGTGTGCGCGCGTGTGTGCGTATGTGTGTGTGTGTGTGTGCGCACGTGCGTGCGTGCGTGTGTGTGTGTATGTGTATGTGTGTGTGTGTGTGTGTGTGTGTGCGCGGGTGCGTGTGTGTGCGCGCGTGTGTGTGTGTGTGTTTGTTTGTATGTGCGCGCGCGTGCGTGCGTGCGTGCGTGCGCGCGCGTGTGTGTGTGTGTATGTGTGCGCGCGCGTGCGTGTGTGTGTGAGTGTGTATGTGTGCGCGCGCGTGCGTGTGTGTGTGTGTATGTATGTGTGTGCGTGCGTGTGAGTGTGTGTGTGTGTGTGTGTGCGTGCGTGTGTGTGTGCGTATGTGTGTGCGTGTATGTTTGTGTGTGTGTGTGTATGTGTGTGTGCGTGTGAGTGTGTGTGTGTGTGTGTGTGTGAATGTGCGCGTGCGTGTGAGTGTGTGTGTGTGAGTGTGTGTGTGTGTGTGTGTGTGTGCGTGTGTGCGAGTGTGTGTGTGTGCGTGTGTGTGTGTGTGAGTGTGTGAGTGAGTGTGCGTGTGTGTGTGTGTGTGTGTGTGAGTGTGTGTGAGTGTGTGTGTGAGTGTGTGTGTGTGTGTGTGTGTGCGCGAGTGTGCGAGTGTGTGTGTGTGTGTGTGCGTGTGCGAGTGTGTGTGTGTGCGTGTGTGTGTGTGTGAGTGTGTGAGTGAGTGTGCGTGTGTGTGCGTGTGTGTGCGTGTGTGTGTGAGTGTGTGTGAGTGTGTGTGTGAGTGTGTGTGTGTGTGTGTGTGTGTGTGTGTGTGCGCGAGTGTGCGAGTGTGTGTGTGTGCGTGTGCGTGTGTGTTGCTGTCGCGTGAGCCCCTCTCCTGCACTACACCACAGGGATCTGCAGGGGGCGCCACACAATCACACTGAACATAAATCAGCCACGCTCAGACACTGCCTGAGTCTGACGCCATGTTACAGCACTGCATTACAGGACAGTACAGAGGGAACGCTATGTGGGATACTATGTGGGATACTATGTGGGATACTATGTGGTATACTATGTGGGATACTATGTGGGATACTATGTGGGATACTATGTGGGATACTATGCTGGAATGAGTCTATTTACAGCAGGGCCTGCGTCATTCTTCAGGGAGCGGGGGTATAGATAGCACATACCCATGATGCACTGCTTCTGCGAAATGCCTGCTCTGTGGATCGCAGGTCCAAACATTTATCATCACTTCTCAGCATCAGACAGGAACATTACCTTTACATTGCTTCTACACACATACACACAGGCATACACACTGCGCACACACACGTAAATACATACACACACAAACTGCGCGCACACACATAAACACACACACACTGCGCACATACGCACACACTGCACACACACACACACACATACATACACTGCAGTCACACACATGTGCACTGCACACACACACACACACTGTGCACATACACACACTGCGCATACACACATACACTGCACACACGCACTGTGCACATACGCACACACACTCACACACACAGAGACACTGCACACACACACACACACAAATACCTTCTGCTCTCTTCTTCAACACCTCTGAAAAGCCTGTCCCAGTTGACCTTGGTTGTCAGGGAAACGGGAGTCAGAGAGAGAGGGTGAGTCTGTGCACAGTGGGAACGTGCCACTGCTCGGAAAGAAAGGCTGAGAAACAGGGCCGTGTCTCAACATAGGCCTTGTGTTACTAAACCAGCCCGCCAATGAGGTTAATACATCGCTCCATTTAAAAACAACACGAGCTGTAAAATGCTATTCTGCAGAACTGATCACACTGACGACATTGTCAGTGACATCAGTTGTTACTCCTTCAAATTGAACGTAATTCCTAACAACACACTGAAATTATGCACACCACGCATTGGCTTCCGAGTTTTAATGCTGGGCCTATATAACCAGTACGTAGTAGGATCAAACTGGGAGCTGGAGTCAATGCACTACAGTTAGGAGAAACTATTCCAGCAAATATCTGTCAGTAAATACAGCCGAGTGCATTCAGCCATGAATAATCACATAACATAATCACGAACCTTCTGGAACATTACGCAATGCGTGATGTGCGAAGCACTCAAGAGTCAACGGAACGCGATTTGCCCTGGATGTACACGCTAAACATTCGCTCTGCCAGAAGAAATCTCAGCTGCCACACGCGACGTGCTCACGTTCCCCCTCATTCGCAATGAAACTGGGGCCCCTTGTGGCCACAGAGTGAAAGTGCGCATTTCAGAGGAATCGAAGCGAACACAATGAGAAAGATTTCCTGAAGCAATACTGCCTTTGTGACCTCAATACAGCCTTAAAAAATGGGTAATTACATCATAACATGATTGCTTCTTCTTGCTCAGCTGTTGCCCACTTCCAGGGAGGGCGATAACGCTCGCAACATATAATCTTCCGAGCGATTCGGCCCATTTGCAGTTGTATTACCACCGCAGTGTTTGAAGCGCGTTTTATTTTCCGAGTGTGGAAAAGCGGAATATAAACTACAGCCTTCAGGGTGATTCTCGTTTCGATGTCAGTACACATTGTTTGCACCTTACAATTAGTGTTGTCGCGGAGGCAGAGGGGAAAAAGCAGCTGTAATGGGCGGCAGCACGAACCGTGCTAAAACGGGAGGGTAGAAATCCGTCAGACATGTCTCCGCATCGCTGCGAATTTAAACAGGAAAAAACGTAGCTGCGATATGTAGGCTACATTTTCATCAGAACGCCGAAGGAACAAGCAGACACATCTGCTCGGGGCGCGCTGGGTGTCAAGTCAGGCGGCAGCTAACGAATCGTGCCGCACCGCACCCAGGGATCTCTGGAAAGTGAAAATGACTCGACAGCTGGGAGCACGTGCCCGCCCGGTGTGGGGGAGGAGGTGCACGGCTGTGCCTGTCGGTGAGATCTCTCTGATACACAGAGAAACGTTACCCCACCCAAACCGACACCAGCTCTCCCCCACGCACAGGAGGGAAGCCATTTCAGTGGATGACACTGAAGTTACGCAAGACGCCTGCAAGCGATCCGTGCGTTACCCAATCAGCTACGGCCCTGTTCACGAGCATCCAATCAGTTACAGCCCTGTTCATGAGCATCCAATGAGCTACAGCCCTGTTCACGAGCATCCAATGAGCTACAGCCCTGTTTATGAGCATCCAATCAGCTACAGCCCTGTTTATGATCATCCAATCAGCTACAGCCCTGTTTATGAGCATCTAATCAGCTACAGCCCTGTTCATGAGGGTGTTACATTAGTCAGCGGGTGGTTACACCCACTGGCATCTCCCTATACATCACTGTCAGAGAGAACTGGCCCCAGCACCATATTTCACATCTATATTCCACAGAAGCTCTTATCCAGAGCGACTTCACAGATTAGTCTCCTTTACCTTCACTTCAGACAGCTGGAGATTACCCCAGAGCAGCTGGCTTAAAGACCACCCCCCAGTGCCACAGCCCGGAATCAACCCTGCAACCTCAGCTGCCTCCCAGTGCCACAGACCTGAATGGGGGTGTGTGGGGGTATTAGGGGCGTGTGTGGGGGTATTAGGGGGGTGTGGGGTATGAGCGGCGTGTGTGGGGGTATTAGGGGGGTGTGGGGTATGAGCGGCGTGTGGGGTATTAGGGGGGTTTGGGGTATGAGGGGCGTGTGTGGGGGTATTAGGGGGGTGTGGGGGGGTATCAGGGGTGTGTGTGGGGGTATTAGGGGGGTGTGGGGTATGAGGGGCGTGTGTGGGGGTATTGGAGGTGTGGGGTATGAGGGGCGTGTCTGGGGGTATTGGAGGTGTGTGGGGGGGTATCAGGGGTATGTGTGGGGTATTAGGGGGGTGTGGGGGTATTGGAGGTGTGTGGGGGGGTATCAGGGGTGTGTGTGGGGTATTAGGGGGGTGTGTGGCTCTGCTGCACGGTGCCCTAGAGCAGTAGGATCAGAGCTGGGGGGGTTCTGTGGCACCTGTCAGAGCAGAGTCATGCCCACACACACCATCTCTCAGACACACACACACACACACACACACACTCCCAGCTCTCTCTCTCGCGCACACATACACACACACATCCTTTCCTCATGTATTTTTCACCAGAACCACAGCACAGCTACGCTAACTGCCAATTAATATCCCCCCACCCCTTCCCATTAATTTAATGCTCCTTGTGAAATTCATGTGCGGATACTTACTGTGCAAAACTGCAGAGCTATGAAAAAACAATACAACAATTCAATTCTGAAAATACAGTTTCCATTTGGAAATGATCAATTCCATTAAAAAAAAATTGAATTCCACTTCAAAATCCGATCTATAGTTCTGCCATCAAGAATGTTGAAGAATGTGATGTCACCAGCTGCCACACCACAGCTGCCTCAGACACACACACACACACACACACACACACACGTATACACACCACACATGCATACAGACACACACCCACACACAGATATATGTATACACGCCACACATGCACACACACACACACACAAACACACACACACACACACACACACACGTATACACACCACACATGCATACAGACACGCACCCACACACAGATATATGTATACACGCCACACACGCACACACACACACACACACACACACAAACACCCCCGTGCACACACACACACACAGGAAGCAGCATGATTCATGCTGAAGTAAAGCTGTGCAGTAAATTGCTTGGCACTGAAGGATTAAAGCCGACACAGGCAGTAGAGATGGAGAGAACTCTGGAGAAAACACTCACACACACTCACACACACACTCCTTGTAAAACGAGTCCTTTTAAAAACAATTTTTTTTAAAAACATTTTGGGGCCACATAAGGCTGCCAGAAAGCACAATCCATAATTTGCAAAGGCCTTTTCTAATCTGCGAGTGGCCTTTCCTGATCTGCGAGTGGCCTTTTTGGATTACATGGCACCCCAGTGCACCAGCCACTTCTCAAACACACCATTTGAAAACGTGAGCTTGAATTACACAGCGGAAATAATATTGCATGAATAAGTCATTCCATCCTGTTGGCACCTCTGAGCTGCTGCAGTGGGGTGTGGCTCGATTACACCGTCCGGGGCAGCTGAAGGGGCAGGAGATGGATGACTTAAACGTGATCTTTAAAGACACTGCAGTTTTATCGAGTGTTATGCAGGGTGTTGTCAGTTGGTGGGGGGGGGGGGGGGGGGGGCAGAGTTGACAGACCCAGCAACACCCCCCCCCCAGTGAAAACATGCGGCCTCGTCAGTGGACAGTGGGCAGGTGTGTGGGGGTGTGGACTGCACCAAACATCCAGAGAGGGGAAGGGGGGGGGGAGGGGTAGCTGATGCACTCACAGTCACTCAGGTGACCTTGGCCCATCCAGCGCATACCAGACCAACACCGCTGGTTCAAGCCCCGGTGTAGCCACGATAAGAGCCGCACAGCCGCTGGGCCCTTGAGCAAGGCCCTTAACCCTGCATTGCTCCAGGGGAGGATTGTCAGGTGGTTAGAGAGTGCTGCGATGGGGGAAATCCCAAAGCAGCGCTGGAGCTGTTCGTTCAGTCAGACTTCAGGCCAGTGTGTGGTCCAGTGACTGGGCGTCGCAGGGACAGTGACTGACAGTGACGTTTGGTGTGGGCTCTGGGCGAGTGGAGCTCATTGTCAGGGGACAGCAGAGCGTTGGTGAACGCTGTGTGGTTCCAGTGGAGCTCAGTGTCGGGCGACAGTAGAGCGTTGGTGAACGTTGTGCGGTTCCAGTGGAGCGGTGCCGTCCCTGGACTGTGAGGGCTGGCCTTTCGGTCCGCCCGTCGCAGAACGCACAGGAACCCCTCGGCGGGCACCGCTCGGTGATAAAAGACCTTTTCAAAAGCGTTTTACAGAACGGCAGCACTGAAACAGCACATATGTAAAAAAAAAAAAAAAATGAACCCCTTACACAAACTAAACATTCAAACTAAATCAAGGAAACTTCCAGGAAGAGTCATGGGGATGTTTACACTGCTGTGCCTTGGCTTCGTAAATGACCTTCACTGGTGACTGCTGTGATAGTCACAGTAAAACACTGGTCAGACGCGTTCTACACAATAGCAATGCTGTACGTCATTGGCATCTGCACAATCAAGGTCTATCATCGCGAGTAAGGCCAAAGGAGGCCATTTGAATGGTACATCGTGGAGTCCGTTCTGTGACAATCATCCGAATCGATCTTTTTGCAGTCATTGCTCGGTCCCACCTTCGTAATCCCAGTGTGGGAATTACCCAGAATGCATTTTTAATTCTGATGCCACCCACCTGTCACGATCATACACGCTCTTTATGTAATTATGTAATTATGTAATTATGTAATTATGTGCAAGAGCCCGTGCCGCTGGGTGTTACCCCTGTTTGGGAGGCGCTGTGACGGATCCAGGACTGAGGGCAACACGAGCTGGCGCAGAACCTTAGAACCGGGAGGGTTCCGACACGGACAGGCTCGATCCACCAATGAGAGGCCATCGCTCTGAAGTGGCCCCTCCCCCGCGGTCATGGACTGGGAGAGCCAGCCTGTATACACACCCCCACCCCCCACCCCCCCCAACATTACATTTACATTTATTTATTCCGCAGACGCTTTTATCCAAAGTGAGGTACAATAAGTGCATTGGAAGGTGATCAGAACTACAGAACAGGTCGGATAAGGTAGAAACAAGACAGTTGTCTTCAGCCAGGAGCAGCAAGTCTACCTGAAGCACACCTGGAAAACGGGCCAGGTCAGTAGGACCCGACCACTCCAGACTGCCGCTGCATTGTAATACAGGCTCTGTTTGGCAAACACACACGTAGAAACTTTTGATAATTTGATTAATACTTCAGCTAATAGATCAAATTTGAAACACCTGCTGCAAGTTCTAATTGTGTCATTATATCTAATGTGAAGTTCTGTGTGATGTCTATATATGGTTTAATAGTGTTGTCTAATTGTACCTGTGATATGTTATATGATGGATAAATGTAGAAACAGTGTAAATATACCTACACGTAATGATTTTTAAACAACGATTTTAGGTATGCATGGGATCACCGTCTTGCTGGAATACCCAATCTCTCCAACTTCAATGTCTGGCCTGACCTTTGAACATTAGTCTCTAGAATTTCTTGAAATTTGGTGGAATCCATTCTTCCTTCCACTTGCACAATATTTCCTGTGCCCCCAGCTGCCACACAACCCCAAAGCATAATGGATTCACCTCTGTGCTTCACAGTTGGCAAGATGTTCTTCTCTACAAAGGGTTCACCCTTTTTTCTCCAAACATACCTTCTTTGGTGACGGCCAAAAAAGTTCAATTTAGTTTTCATCAGTCCAAAGCACATTGTTCCAAAAGGCTTCAGGCTTCTCAATGTTTTCTTTTGCACACTTCAGATGCTTTATTTTGTGTTGAAGCTGTTCTTTCTGTTCTGTTCTGTTCGTACTCGGCCATGTAGGTCTTTGTTGTTTAAAGTGCATTGTATTGTTGTCCTGTGAACAGCTAGGCCTGTGCTTGCTGCCAAAGTTCAGCCCTGGAATTATACCCTAATCATCTCAGTCTGGGCCTTAGTAATGATCTTTTTAAAAAGTAAAAAGAGTTTTAATCCAAAAGGGTTCCCAAACTTGCACATGGGGCCCTTTTCCTTCTTTATATCATTTATAAACAGTGATGAAAATAAAATGCAATCTTGCTTTAAAATGAGCAGAATGGTCTCATGTTTAACTGTACCATTTATAGTTCAGGTTTGCTTAATTGTAACAGACATTAAAACCCGACTGTATCACGCTCTTCAGTAAGATTGTATGGTACATTGATAAACTGAGGAGAAAGTAAAACCAATCAACACGCAATCAAACCAATCAACACGCTGCTCCGGTGTCAGGAGGCGTTGAGGGCCGGTTTCCTCAGTGAGTTTTACCGCCGAACAGCGTGGAGAAAGAGCCGGAACACGGAACGCTACAGGAACACAGAGCGCTACAGGAACACAGAGCGCTACAGGAACACAGAGCGCTACAGGAACACAGAACACTACAGGAACACAGAACTCTACAGGAACACAGAACTCTACAGGAACACAGAACTCTACAGGAACACAAAACGCTACAGGAACACAGAGCGCTACAGGAACACAGAGCGCTACAGGAACACGGAGCGCTACAGGAACACGGAGCGCTACAGGAACACGGAGCACTACAGGAACACGGAACACTACAGGAACACAACACTACAGGAACACAGAACACTACAGGAACACAGAACTCTACAGGAACACAGAACGCTACAGGAACACAGAACGCTACAGGAACACAGAGCGCTACAGGACCACAGAACGCTACAGGAACACGGAGCGCTACAGGAACACAGAGCGCTACAGGAACACGGAGCGCTACAGGAACACGGAGCGCTACAGGAACACGGAGCGCTACAGGAACACGGAGCGCTACAGGAACACGGAGCACTACAGGAACACGGAGCACTACAGGAACACGGAACACTACAGGAACACAGAACGCTACAGGAACACAGAACTCTACAGGAACACAGAACGCTACAGGAACACAGAACGCTACAGGAACACAGAGCGCTACAGGAACACAGAACGCTACAGGAACACGGAGCGCTACAGGAACACGGAGCGCTACAGGAACACGGAGCGCTACAGGAACACGGAGCGCTACAGGAACACGGAGCGCTACAGGAACACGGAGCGCTACAGGAACACGGAGCACTACAGGAACACGGAACACTACAGGAACACAGAACACTACAGGAACACAGAACGCTACAGGAACACAGAACGCTACAGGAACACAGAGCGCTACAGGAACACGGAGCGCTACAGGAACACGGAGCACTACAGGAACACAGAGCACTACAGGAACACAGAACACTACAGGAACACAGAACACTACAGGAACACGGAGCGCTACAGGGAGCGCTACAGGAACACAGAGCTACAGGAACACAGAGCGCTACAGGAACACAGAACACTACAGGAACAGGGAGCATGTGAAGCGTCGTGGAGGAGAGGCAGGCGGGGAGGAGAGGCAGGCAGGGAGGAGAGGCAGGTGGGGAGGAGAGTCAGGCGGGGAGGAGAGGCTTTTAAAAGCCAGATCTGCTCTCTACAGAAACCTATAATAAAGCTGTTTGAGTGGCATCGAGGAGGGAAGGCGAATTCCACCGCTCTTACAAACACGGCAGCTCAAACACGGCGGGCTTGAAGGCCA
>NC_083773.1:1206184-1213684 GCF_963514075.1 Conger conger | reverse complement strand
TCACTGATGTACGATCCTCCAGCACGCTGTCACTGATGTAGCATCAGCACACTGTCACTGATGTACGATCCTCCAGCACACTGTCACTGATGTACGATCCTCCAGCACACTCACTGATGTAGGATCAGCACACTCACTGATGTACGATCCTCCAGCACACTGTCACTGATGTACGATCCTCCAGCACACTGTCACTGATGTACGATCCTCCAGCACACTGTCACTGATGTAAGATCCTCCACCACACTGTCACTGATGTACGATCCTCCACCACACTGTCACTGATGTACGATCAGCACACTGTCACTGATGTACGATCCTCCAGCACGCTGTCACTGATGTACCATCAGCACACTGTCACTGATGTACGATCCTCCAGCACACTGTCACTGATGTACGATCCTCCAGCACGCTGTCACTGATGTAGCATCAGCACACTGTCACTGATGTACGATCCTCCAGCACACTGTCACTGATGTACGATCCTCCAGCACACTCACTGATGTAGGATCAGCACACTCACTGATGTACGATCCTCCAGCACACTGTCACTGATGTACGATCCTCCAGCACACTGTCACTGATGTACGATCCTCCAGCACACTGTCACTGATGTACGATCCCCCAGCACACTGTCACTGATGTACGATCCTCCAGCACACTGTCACTGATGTACGATCAGCACACTGTCACTGATGTACGATCCTCCAGCACACTGTCACTGATGTAGGATCAGCACACTGTCACTGATGTACGATCCCCCAGCACACTGTCACTGATGTACGATCCTCCAGCACACTGTCACTGATGTAGGATCAGCACACTCACTGATGTAGGATCCTCCACCACACTGTCACTGATGTACAATCCTCCAGCACACTGTCACTGATGTATGATCCTCCACCACACTGTCACTGATGTACGATCCTCCAGCACACTGTCACTGATGTACGATCCTCCAGCACACTGTCACTGATGTACGATCCTCCAGCACACTCACTGATGTACGATCAGCACACTGTCACTGATGTACGATCAGCACACTGTCACTGATGTACGATCCTCCAGCACACTGTCACTGATGTACGATCCTCCAGCACACTGTCACTGATGTACGATCCTCCAGCACACTCACTGATGTACGATCAGCACACTGTCACTGATGTACGATCAGCACACTGTCACTGATGTACGATCAGCACACTGTCACTGATGTACGATCCTCCAGCACACTGTCACTGATGTACGATGCTCCAGCACACTCACTGATGTACGATCCTCCAGCACACTCACTGATGTACGATCCTCCACCACACTGTCACTGATGTACGATCCTCCAGCACACTGTCACTGATGTACGATCCTCCAGCACACTGTCACTGATGTACGATCCTCCACCACACTGTCACTGATGTACGATCCTCCACCACACTGTCACTGATGTACGATCCTCCAGCACACTGTCACTGATGTACGATCAGCACACTCACTGATGTACGATCCTCCACCACACTGTCACTGATGTACGATCCTCCACCACACTGTCACTGATGTACGATCCTCCAGCACACTGTCACTGATGTACGATCAGCACACTGTCACTGATGTACGATCCTCCAGCACACTGTCACTGATGTACGATCCTCCAGCACACTGTCACTGATGTACGATCAGCACACTCACTGATGTACGATCCTCCACCACACTGTCACTGATGTACGATCCTCCAGCACACTCACTGATGTACGATCCTCCACCACACTGTCACTGATGTACGATCCTCCAGCACACTCACTGATGTACGATCCTCCACCACACTGTCACTGATGTACGATCAGCACACTGTCACTGATGTACGATCCTCCAGCACACTGTCACTGATGTAGGATCAGCACACTGTCACTGATGTACGATCCTCCAGCACACTCACTGATGTACGATCCTCCAGCACACTGTCACTGAAGTACGATCCTCCACCACACTGTCGCTGCCACCTCTGCTGCTCGCCCCCTTGCTCAGGGCGTCCATTACAGCGCTGTTTATAGAGACGGGTCCTGAGGAACGCTATCATTACGCTGACAAAGGGCTGGTGCTCCCGTCCCACACACTAATCACAGGCACCGGAAGAACAGAGCGGTGTCGTGTGTCCCACGCTGGGCCCATAAACACACTCCCGGGCGTGTGTAGCCATCTGAACGCAGGGAAGAACACACACACACACTGTAGCACTGTAACAGGGCAGGTGTGTGTTGGCACAGCGTGGCGTAAGAGACCTCCATCACGCCGACGCGAGGCTGAGTGCTAGAGTGATGACCGCGTGGCGAGGAACTCAGCGACCCGGTCGCCCGCGCTGTGTCTCACGGAGAGACGGGTCTGCTGCCACGCCAGACAGCCTGTCCCCAACTAACACCAGCTGTCACAGACATAGGAGGGGCCTAAATTATGAGCAAGATGGAGGATTCAGAAAAGCAGTGAAGAGGGGGGGGAAGAAGGTGCCTGCTTTCATAAAGATGAGCAACACGGTTCATCACCACCATACTTTAAAACCAGAATCTAAATATCGATTGATCTCAGATCTCAATCTGATATCAGCAGATATCAAACTGCCTCGATGGATCCTACGAACCTTAAAAAAACATCCAAGGAGATATTCTCAATAAACTGTTGTACATGCATTCTACACATTCTCTCACTGAGCATCAATGTTTTCAGCATTTCCACCAACACGGTCACGTGTGCTCGCGTCAGAGCTGGAGAATGTTTTTCCCGGGCCCTTAAACTCCAGCGACACGGAGGCCCGAGACGCAGCCAGGGACCAGGATGTGTAGCAGGAGGAGCCTGGCTGGGAGCACGAGCAGACCCGGGCTCCATTGATGTGTGATTGTGTGAGGGCCAGGCCGTCGCACCAGACAGTCCCGTCCTCTACCTACCGCAGGTCTGACAGCGTGTTCACCTCTCCCTCGCGTTCCTCACGCTCAACACGCCGTCACACGCCACACGCCACACGCCACACACGCGGCCATTCCACCCCGGAGTGCAGCGACGCAAACGCAGGAGCGGAGATGCTGCAGCTCCTCCCATCAGCCGCGGGGCAGGAGGACGACAAACCCAACCTCCCGCTGCCTCTGACGGACGGCGAGGACCTCCGTTCTCACGGTGAAATTACTCCATCATTTCCCTTTTTAATGACATAGCCCATGGCGACGGTAACCACCGCGGATGATTAAATACTGCACAGTTAAAAAGCCGCATTACAAAAAAGCGTGCGTCCTGATGGACCGATAGCCGGAATTATAAACGACCTTCACGCGCCTCTTTCCCAAGTTCAAGTGGTTCAGACCAAAAATAGAAGCGGAAGTAGCCTGGCGAAGTAGCCCGTGTAGAAGCGTGGAATGCGGATTGAGTTTGACCCCCCCCACCCCGCCCCCAAGAAATACCCGAGATGTGTTTCCTTATGGAGACCACAAAGCTCCAAAACCAACTTTAATCTATGGAATTCCTTTAAATGGTTTGGCCTAATAAAAAAATAAAATAAAATAAACATATAGAAATGGACCATGGCAGGATTAAGCCTCTGTCCATTTCTGCGCGTTACAAACACTGAAGGCTAAAACGGGAGCTACCACCGCTAGCGCGCAAGCGCTAAAGGGATTTACTGAAACTTCAAACGGTTCATCTCACCCGTGACACGGGTCCTGTTACATCCGTCACATCCCTGCTCGAAACGGGGCAGACGTAACGAACGGGCAGGTCTCCCCTCCTGTCGGAGGGTAACAGTGGGGCAAAATCACGCCCGTTTAGCGTGGGAAATTACAGCCCTAGAGCAAACACGGTGAAACCGTCATTACATCTGAAACAGAATCTAATCATTTTAAAAGGGCCACATTCAAAAAGGGCCACACTAAGAAATCTATAGAACTGTCAAACCTGTGAATAAACGGTCCAGGCTGTGACCGCAAACTGCAAATGCTGCAGAAACTATTTTACACATTTCATATAAATGTGGTTGGAAATCCACAGTGCTGCTTCCCAGAAGCATGGGGTACAGTAAGCAGATCGGAGAGTTCACCGCTTGCGTTCATAATTAAGGGGTTAAGTATCGTCCCCCTCATAAAAACAAAGGGGGCGCGGTTAATGAATGTCTGATGCCGTTGCCGTGGTTATGGACACCTGCCAACCCAATGATTGAAGTCCAGGCCACAGCAGCGAGGCTTTTAATCCTGATGGCAGCAGCATCTATAACTCCACAGACAACGTTTCAAAAACATGCTAAATGTGTCACTTGAACTCATTAATTTAGATCATCCTTACCTAAAATAACCTTGTTTAGAGAATGAAATTGCATAGGCTACATAAAAACAGCAGCTTGTTACCAGGTTGGTACGAACTGTAGATGAACAAAAACATTTGAGAACACTTTGTTTTACAGCCCGTTAATTACCAAGTATTTACTGGTTAAATACACAGCTACTTGTGTGATTATTAGGTAACTACTTTGTTTCATAGTACCTACCACTGAAATCAAAGTCAGTAAGTACTTTGTTTCATAGTAGACTGTAAATACATGTTACAGCCCGCTTCATAGTACTTACTCTGAAATCAAAATAGTTACCTACCCTGGTGTAAAATCCAGATATGACCAGCTTGAAATTCCTATCTTGAAATTACCAGCCGTTTCAAAACATACCTTGAGTTTGTCAAACCACGTTGAGCAGGGAGCTTAACCGCTGGTCTTAACCGCTCAACCAGCTAACGGTTATCAGCTGTTTCAAAACCTAGCTTGAGCCGTTTTTTTCGGCAGGGTACTCGGTAGCTGGTATTTCCCCAGTAAATACTAGGTAATTAATTGCCTGTAGAATAAACTTTTTTTTTTAATGCAAAAGAAAAGACGACAGCAAAGCGCCGTTCTGCTCGTAAAAGCGCTGTGGCGTAGATAGGTGAGGTCATCACAAATGCAAGGGAATTACAGAGGACAACTTTTGTTTGTCGACTGCATTTAAAGAATATGAAATTCAATAATAAAGCTTGTATAAAATCGAACCGCGGAGCGTGTGTAATCTTGCTCTTTAACGACCCATTTCCCGAATTCAGTCCGGATGCTTTGGCGAGTTAAATAGAAGAGATAATTTTTGCCTGACGGGAGCGGTTTTCACCTGTAGCCGACCCACAAGGAAATCAAACGGGAAGCGCTAAGCACGTCATAATTGTTAAGCAGTCAGGATCGGTGCCGTGAGTCTGACGAAAGGGTCTCTCTCTCTCTCTCTGGAGTGACAGGATAAGGAGAAAGGTGAGTAATTATCTCCGTGTTTTGATGAAGAGATCCGTCGGTATCTAGTGCAGTACCGTGGCTTAATCAGTGCACTGCTACATCGAGCCGCTCATAAATTAACTAGAGAGGTGACGAGTCAAGGGCAGGGTAGCTTTCGCTCTCAGTCCGTACACACAGCGCAGAGGACCAGCTTAGCCAATGATTAAGGAGAAACCAGGACCCATTCTTTAAGCGTGTTAAAAACACAGAGCCTTCACTTCAGCGCGACAGGTTTTCAACCCTGAACCCAATCAACACAAAACCGGGGTTCCGTTACCGTGGAGATTTCCCAACCATTTAGGAAGGAGGATTCACTGTCTGGTTTCCACATCTAAACACCCATTACATCAGACTAAACCTCAACAGGATTACAAATCAAAACAAACTAACTTCCATCTCCCAGTCATGTACCTGGATAGGCACTTATTCGACTGTAACTGAACCCATTTTTGGTTGTGCGGTTAGCTTCAGACCTGGATCAAATATGTAATTTCATTTTGGCCTCAAATACTTTTCTGTGCTCGATTGATCTTGCCTGGCGCAACCAAGAGGACCAGAAAGTAGGGTTTGCACTTTGAGAGGTTGCAATACAGCAGACAAGAAAAGTAATTTGAATTGAAAACAATGACATATCTGACCCAGGTCTGGTTTGCTTACCGTGTGAAATGCACTTTTGCAAGTCACTACGGCGAAAAGGTCTGCCAAATAACTAAATTGTAATCTGATTTATACCCGTGAATCGATCCAGGTGGGCCTCCAGCATCGGGTCACCGCTGCGACAGAACACTGCACGTCAAACATACCCGACTCTTCGCCAAGTAAAGACTGTTTACACTTCCCGGGGAATCGATATTCCCCATTTATGAGAATCTATAGCAGGCACAGCGCAAACACCCCATTCATCTGTGGCTTGACGAGCAGCCACCACCTCCTACATAATCAACACCACGCTCAGCCTCTGCAGATTAACCCCGTCCGCTGTGGGTTTATACATGTATAATGCCAATAATGTACCGGCTGCAGAACATTACTGAAGGCAGAAAGGTGACAGTCACTGAAAAAAAAACCCACGCCTTATAACAGTGGTATGCAGAAGGGCATCTCTGAGCAGACAACATGTCGGAGCTTTAAGTGGATGAGCTACAGCTGGAGAAGGCCAATAATACCTAACGAATTGATCACTGAGTGTATAAGACTAATAACACACTGTTTTTCCGAACAGAGTTCTCTCTCTTCTGCCCACATTATTGAAAACATATAAAAAATGACATGGCTGGCCAGCTAGCCATAAATCACTAGCATGTTAGCGCTCCAGGGTCAAAGCAATTCAGCAACCCAAGCTAAATATCATTGTACCTTGTGGGGCGACATAAATTAAGCCAATTAATGGGTTTTGTTCCATCGTATTTTATGTAGGAGCAGCCTGCCGCCAGGATGATAAACAACCCATCAAGTCTGACGATGAGTCCTCCTCATCTCTCTCCCCCTCTCCACATCCCCCTCCCTCCCTCCCTCCCTCCCTCTCTCCCTACCCCACATCCCCCTCCCTCCCTCGCTCCCTCTCTCCCTACCCCACATCCCCCTCTCCCTCCCTCTCACCCTCCCAACCCCTCTTCCCCTCTCCACATCCCCCTCCCTCCCTCTCTCTCTCCCTACCCCTCTCCCCCTCCCTCCCTCCCTCTCTCTCTCTCTCTCCCTACCCCTCTCCCCCTCCCTCCCTCCCTCCCTCCCTCTCTCTCCCCACCCCTCTCAACATCCCCCTCTCTCCCTCCCTCCCTCCCTCCCTCCCTCTCCCCCTCTCCCTCTCCCCACCCCTCTCCCCCTCCCCCTCTCCCCCTCTCTCCCTCTCTCCCTCCCTCTCCCTACCCCTCTCCCCCTCCCTCCCTCCCTCCCTCTCCCTACCCCTCTCCCCCTCCCTCCCTCCCTCCCTCCCTCCCTCTCCCCTCCCCCTCCCTACCCCTCTCCCCCTCCCTACCCCTCTCCCCCTCCCTCTCCCCACCCCTCTCCCCCTCCCTCTCCCCACCCCTCTCCCCCTCCCTCTCCCCACCCCTCCCTACCCCTCCCTACCCCTCTCTCTCCCCCTCCATACCCCTCTCTCTCCCCCTCCCTCTCCCCACCCCTCTCTCCCTCTCTCCCCATCCCTCTCCCACCCACCATCAGAAATGACAGAACTACACCCACAGAACACAGCC
>NC_083773.1:1201049-1203484 GCF_963514075.1 Conger conger | reverse complement strand
AATAATAATAATAATAATAATAATAATAATAATAATAATAATAAAACTTTATTTGTATCGCACCTTTCGAGCATACAGTGAAAACAAATAAAAATAGACAATGCCATAAGAGACAACAAATTACTTTTTGATCAAATACGAATGTAACATCGATATATTTATATAAAAAACATTTTAAAGACAAAATAGACAGAAAAATGATATATAATAATAAATACATTAAAAGCATACATCTAATGTAATGCGTAGTCTAATCAACTGTAAGTCACTCTGGATAAGGGCGTCTGCCGAATGCCATGAATGCAATGTAACAACAGACCCCGAAGCCCCCTGCTAGCACGAGGTAAACGACGCCCCAGTGGCGGGAAAAACCCTCAAACAGTAGGGAGAAAAAAAACTCCCAGATGAGAAGAAACGGCTATATGGGGATGCAGAGGGACGGTGCTGATGGCGAAGATCACCTTGAGGTGATTTAAGGGATTTTAAGGCATCAGGCCCCGTATCCTGAGAAATGATGATGAGGTCATGGAGTCGGACTACTCCAGCGCAAACCCAACATGTGCCTATTAAACTTGCAAAAGGAACCAGTATATGCCACATGCACTGTTCTACCAAGACACTGCCCGCGGCGGATCGTAGCCATCTTAACGTGATTCTGCTTCTTTTTTTTATCTTTTTTTTTTAATCTTGAGAATGTACAATAAATTCCACTGTGGTGCAAGACGCTCAGAAGGCGTCAGGAAGAGGTGAGATCAGATTTAGGTGTGTGCTACTGTACACGGAGAGTTTCATCCCGGTGCTGCGATTCCTAATAAAGATAAGCGCAGTCCAATCATACTTCCCGCTGCAGGCCCACCCTTCCCCCGGCATGAGTTGACAAGTTCGATTTAAGTTCAAAACGCGAAAGATCAACTGACAGCAGGCGGCAAGCCTGTTTGTTTGGATGCGACTGGCTACCTCCGAGCAGATATTCAATTCAAGAACATCTTGATAAGCGATTACACCCCACACAGTAGTGTGTGTGACAGACTATACATCACGGTTGACAAGTTTATTTAGGGACGTTATTTTCCCTTTGGTTGGGAGTCAAACCTGAAGATTAGAGCATTTAATATAATGAAATCATGTTTTCCCTGCACGTGGACCTTTTAAATATAATTTATGTGTGTGTGTGTGTGTGTGTTGCACAATACTGCCTGATTTGAAGGACTTTCATATTCACGTTTTTCGGGAAGTTAACAATGTTCAACAGACCAACCAACACTAGTCTCAAAAACGTTGGGAAAGCAACGCCTAAATGGTAACTGACCTGTCCGTAAATATCACACAGAAATCTGTAGGTAACATTCTACCGTGACATCAGCAGGACTTCTTGTCTGGGACAATATGTCCATACCCTGTTTTTCCCAGGTGTTCCTGAAACATCCTGCGTTCCCTGGAAAGCTGGTGTTTTTAAATCTGACCGCTGTTCTATTAATGTGCAACCTGATATGGTCCCCTCTGTACCGTTTTCCACGGCGGCCCTATAAACAGACGCACATCACTGGCGGAGCGTAGCGACTTTGTGTCGTAAGGCGTGAAACCTGACAGCTGCGCTCTTAGGGAAAAAAAAGAGAAAAGAGAGAAAAGAATCGTGGCACAAATAGCCCGGTTTTAGTGCTTACTGACAGCAACAGGAGCTTAGCCTGTAGCAGTACTGCTGGTTTATTTGCAGGCAAAAGTTTGCCAGATCATTTTCTCATTGTTTAATAGTTTATTTCTTTAGAAACAGAAGTGTGAGAGGTTTGCTTCATTATTAAGTACCAGTATATGGCTGCTTTAATGTTGTGTTCTCTTTAGAAATTCTGTTATGAACCCATTTTCCCCAAATATAGGTGCAGAAACAGTAAAAAAAGCAAGTCTGACTTGTTTTTCTTTTCAGGTTTTGTCACAAGCACTCTGTGCTGACCTTACCATATATATCTCACTGCATTTGTATTATTATTATTATTATTATTATTAATATTAATTGTTCCTAAAATAAGAGTTAAAAGCGGTAGACTTGAAACATTTCAGATACTCATACTCTGTTGTTTTCTCCCCTGATGCCCTGGTAATGAGTTTTGAGAATGAGAGTCGGCATTAACGTGTTTCGGAGACGGGGCCTGTCCATGTGTGCGGTTAGCGTGCGGTTAGCATATGGTCAGTGTGTGGTTAGCGTATGGTTAGCGTGTGGTTAGCGTGCGGTTAGCATATGGTTAGCGTGTGGTTAGCATATGGTTAGCCTGTGGTTAGTGTATGGTTAGCGTGTTGTGAGTGTATGGTTAGCATGTGGTTAGCATATGGTTAGTGTATGGTTAGCGTGCGGTCAGCGGGTGGTTAGCGGGTGGTTAGCGCGCGGTTAGCAGGTGGTTAGCGTGCGGTTAGCGGGTGGTTAGCGTGTTGTTAGCATGCGG
>NC_083773.1:1193549-1196049 GCF_963514075.1 Conger conger | reverse complement strand
CATGAGACTCCACAGGTCTGTGAGCTACACCTCATTCACACAGCTGTGTCCGATCAGACTCCACGGGTCTGTGAGCTGCTCTGTTCCTCTGTTCCCCTGAGGTTCACACTTTCACACCGAGTGATTGGCTGAAACTAAAACAGCAGGAACAGGAAGTGTGCAGGAACAGAAAGTGTGCAGGAACAGAATGTGTGCAGGAGCAGAAAGTGTGCAGGAACAGAATGTGTGCAGGAACAGTTCCTGGAGCGCATCGGTGTTGCGGCACCTCGGGACGTGTGGAGTTAGTCTACAGGGACAGCGATGGCTGGGGCTGCCGTCACCCTGACTGTACATTCAGTCCCAGAGAGGAAGAGCTCCCACGGGCCACTGTGTGTATGTGTGTGTGTGTGTGTGTGTGTACGTCAGCATGTGGGTGCTTGTTCCTGCGTTTCTGAATGTCAATGTGTGTGAGTGCACTCATGCAGCTTGCGTCAGTGTGTGTCTGTGCTTGCGTCAGTGTGTGAGTGTGCTTGCGTCAGTGTGTGAGTGTGCTTGCGTCAGTGTGTGAGTGTGCTTGCGTCAGTGTGTGTGTGTGCTTGCGTCAGTGTGTGTGTGTGCTTGTGTCAGTATGTGAGTGTGCTTGCGTCAGTGTGTGTGTGTGCTTCTGTCAGTATGTGAGTGTGCTTGCGTCAGTGTGTGAGTGTGCTTGCGTCAGTATGTGAGTGTGCTTGCGTCAGTATGTGAGTGTGCTTGCGTCAGTGTGTGAGTGTGCTTGTGTCAGTATGTGTGTGTGCTTGTGTCAGTATGTGTGTGCTTGTCAGTGTGTGAGTGTGTGTGCTTGTCAGTGTGTGAGTGTGAGTGTGTGTGTGTGTGTGCTTGTGTCAGTGTCAGTGTGCTTGTGTCAGTGTGTGTGTGTGTGTGTGTTTGTGTCAGTGTGCTTGTGTCAGTGTGTGTGTGTGTGTGCTTGTGTCAGTGTGTGTGTGTGTGTGTGTGCTTGTGTCAGTGTGTGTGTGTGTGTGCTTGTGTCAGTGTGTGTGTGTGTGTGTGTGTGTGCTTGTGTCAGTGTGTGTGTGTGTGCTTGTGTCAGTGTGTGTGTATGTGTGTGTGTGCTTGTGTCAGTGTGTGTGTGTGTGTGTGTGCTTGTGTCAGTGTCAGTGTGTGTGTGTGTGTGTGTGTGTGTGTGTGTGTGTGTGCTTGTGTCAGTGTGCTTGTGTCAGTGTGTGTGTGTGTGTGTGTGTGCTTGTGTCAGTGTCAGTGTGTGTGTGTGTGAGTGTGTGTGTGTGAGTGTCAGTGTGTGTGTGTGTGTGTGTCAGTGTGTGTGTGTGCTTGCGTCAGTGTGTGTGTGAGTGTGTGTGTGTGTGTGTGCTTGTGTCAGTGTGCTTGTGTCAGTGTGTGTGTGTGTGTGTGCTTGTGTCAGTGTCAGTGTGTGTGTGTGTGTGTGTGTGAGTGTGTGTGTGTGTGTGTGTGTGTCAGTGTGTGTGTGTGCTTGCGTCAGTGTGTGAGTGTGCTTGTGTCAGTGTGTGTGTGTGTGTGTGTGTGTGTGCTTGTGTCAGTGTGTGTGTGTGTGTGTGTGTGTGTGTGTGCTTGTGTCAGTGTGTGAGTGTGTGTGCTCTGATTGGCTGCCGTTGCTCTCTGTACTGGACCAGAACCTGCAACTCAGATGCTGAGGCGTGAGATGGATCACACTGTGGAGGTCGACTGGACCCATAAAACTGAACCGCACGACCCCTGTATGCCTCAGTTCAACCCGAGGCCCATTATAGTGTACTAAAACACACTTACAGAGAGTACAGTCAGTACAGTCTGCTGTGTGTGACGTGATCAGGGAGCACGTTAACATGAGACATTAGCAGTGATGTTTGCGTGCGCATTGGGGGTCATTATAGCGTCTCTGTGAATCAGTCAGTCTGACTAAAGCACTCAATCAATCACATCGATCACCATTCACCTGATTTTAGAGTTTACTTCCGGGTTCACACTTCCTGTGTCTAACCTTTCCCCTGGTGAGGATACATACATGTATATATATACTCACCGAGCACTTTATTAGGAACATTTTTACTTATTCATGCATTATTTAATCAGCCAATTGTGCGGCCGCAGTGCAATGCCTACAATCATGTAGATACGGATCAGGAGCTTCAGATAATGGTCACATCAACCATCAGAATGGGGAAATAATTTGATCTAAGTGACTTTGAACATGGAATTAATTGTTGGTAAATAACAAATCCAGTGAGCAGCAGTTCTATGGACAGAAATGCCTTGTTAATGAGAGACGTCAGAGGAGAATGACCAGACTGGTCAAAGCTGACAGGAAGGTGACCGTAACGCAAATAACCACACATTACAACAGTGGTGTGCAGAAGAGCATCTCTGAACACACAACCCATCATAACTCTAAGTGGATAGGCTACAGCAGTAGAAGTCTAAAAGTTAAGTCTACTAAATACCTAGTGCTCACTGAGTGTGCCTTTTATATCTTCACATTTTCACCGTCCGGTTAGACGCCCACATTAAT
>NC_083773.1:1158549-1183549 GCF_963514075.1 Conger conger | reverse complement strand
TTAAGCTCTCTAATTGGCTGTGTCGGTGTGTTAAGCGCTCTGATTGGCTGTGTCGGTGTGTTAAGCGCTCTGATTGGCTGTGTCGGTGTGTTAAGCTCTCTGATTGGCTGTGTCGGTGTGTTAAGCGCTCTGATTGGCTGTGTCGGTGTGTTAAGCGCTCTGATTGGCTCTGATTGGCTGTGTCGCTGTGTATAAGCGTTGTGATTGGCTGTGTCGGTGTGTTAAGCGCTCTGATTGGCTGTGTCGGTGTGTTAAGCGCTCTGATTGGCTGTGTCGGTGTGTTAAGCGCACTGATTGGCTGTGTCGGTGTGTTAAGCGCTCTGATTGGCTGTGTCGGTGTGTTAAGCTCTCTGATTGGCTGTGTCGGTGTGTTAAGCGCTCTGATTGGCTGTGTCGGTGTGTATAAGCGCTCTGATTGGCTGTGTCGGTGTGTTAAGCGCTCTGATTGGCTGTGTCGGTGTGTTAAGCGCTCTGATTGGCTGTG
Source organism: Conger conger (assembly GCF_963514075.1). NCBI lineage: Eukaryota > Metazoa > Chordata > Actinopteri > Anguilliformes > Congridae > Conger > Conger conger. The sequence goes on along the minus strand of NC_083773.1, from coordinate 1,183,065 downwards.
TCGGTGTGTTAAGCTCTCTGATTGGCTGTGTCGGTGTGTTAAGCGCTCTGATTGGCTGTGTCGGTGTGTTAAGCGCTCTGATTGGCTGTGTCGGTGTGTTAAGCTCTCTGATTGGCTGTGTCGGTGTGTTAAGCTCTCTGATTGGCTGTGTCGGTGTGTTAAGCGCTCTGATTGGCTGTGTCGGTGTGTTAAGCGCTCTGATTGGCTGTGTCGGTGTGTTAAGCGCTCTGATTGGCTGTGTCGGTGTGTTAAGCTCTCTGATTGGCTGTGTCGGTGTGTTAAGCGCTCTGATTGGCTGTGTCGGTGTGTTAAGCGCTCTGATTGGCTGTGTCGGTGTGTTAAGCGCTCTGATTGGCTGTGTCGGTGTGTTAAGCGCTCTGATTGGCTGTGTCGGTGTGTTAAGCGCTCTGATTGGCTGTGTCGGTGTGTTAAGCGCTCTGATTGGCTGTGTCGGTGTGTTAAGCGCTCTGATTGGCTGTGTCGGTGTGTTAAGCGCTCTGATTGGCTGTGTCGGTGTGTTAAGCGCTCTGATTGGCTGTGTCGGTGTGTTAAGCGCTCTGATTGGCTGTGTCGGTGTGTTAAGCTCTCTGATTGGCTGTGTCGGTGTGTTAAGCGCTCTGATTGGCTGTGTCGGTGTGTATAAGCGCTCTGATTGGCTGTGTCGGTGTGTTAAGCGCTCTGATTGGCTGTGTCGGTGTGTTAAGCGCTCTGATTGGCTGTGTCGGTGTGTTAAGCGCTCTGATTGGCTGTGTCGGTGTGTTAAGCGCTCTGATTGGCTGTGTCGGTGTGTTAAGCGCTCTGATTGGCTGTGTCGGTGTGTTAAGCTCTCTGATTGGCTGTGTCGGTGTGTTAAGCGCTCTGATTGGCTGTGTCGGTGTGTTAAGCGCTCTGATTGGCTGTGTCGGTGTGTTAAGCGCTCTGATTGGCTGTTTCGGTGTGTTAAGCGCTCTGATTGGCTGTGTCGGTGTGTTAAGCGCTCTGATTGGCTGTGTCGGTGTGTTAAGCGCTCTGATTGGCTGTGTCGGTGTGTTAAGCGCTCTGATTGGCTGTGTCGGTGTGTTAAGCGCTCTGATTGGCTGTGTCGGTGTGTTAAGCGCTCTGATTGGCTGTGTCGGTGTGATAAGCGCTCTGATTGGCTGTCGGTGCGTTTGCAGGGACGTCGGCTGTCGGGCTGGACTGCGCCCCGCTCTCGAGCCGCCCCCCCCGGCCCCCCCCACGGGCCCCCCCCATGGCGTCCCGCATCGGGCTGAGGCTGCAGCTCATGAGGGACCAGCTGCAGCAGGAGGAGCAGAGGGAGCGCCGGCAGCAGTGCACCATGGGATACGTGCAGCAGCAGCGCATGCCCGTGCCCCCCAGCCCCGCCATCAACGCCCCCCTGCCCCCCCACTATCAGGGGCCCATGCAGGTCCCCATGGAGGTGCTGATGGTGAGTCTGACCCCTCTCACTCTCTCACTCACTCTCTCACTCTCTCACTCTCTCACTCTCTCACTCTCTCTCCCTCTTTCACAAACTCTCACTCTCACTCTCTCACTCTCACTCTCACTCTCACTCTCTCTCACACTCTCACACTCTCACACTCTCACTCACTCACTCACTCTCTCTCTCTCTGTCTCTCTCTCTCTCACACTCTCACACTCTCACACTCTCACTCTCTCTGTCTCTCTCTCTCTCTCACACTCTCACACTCACTCTCTCACTCTCTCTCTCTCTCATTCTCTCTCATTCTCTCTCTCTCTCTCTCCCTCTCTCTCTCTCACACACTCACTCACTCACTCACTCACTCTCTCTCTCCCTCTCTCCCTCTCTCCCTCTCTCTCTCTCTCTCTCTCTCTCACACTCTCACTCTCTCTCACTCTCTCACTCTTTCACTCTTCACTCACTCTCTCACTCTCTCTCTCACTCTCTCACTCTCTCACTCTCTCACTCTCTCACTCTCTCACACATACTCTCACACTCTCTCACTCTCTCACTCACTCTCTCACTCTCTCACTCTCTCTCTCTCTCACCCTCTCACTCTCTCACTCTCTCACTCTCTCACTCTCTCACTCTCTCTCTCACTCTCTCACTCTCTCACTCTCTCACACATGCTCTCACACTCTCTCACTCTCTCACTCACTCTTTCACTCTCACTCTCTCTCTCTCTCACTCTCTCACTCTCTCACTCTCTCACTCACTCTCTCACTCTCTCACTCTCTCACTCTCTCACTCTCTCACTCTCTCACACTCTCTCACTCTCTCACTCACTCTCTCACTCTCTCACTCTCTCTCTCTCTCACTCTCTCACTCTCTCACTCTCTCACACACTCACACACTCACACACTCACACACTCACTCACACACTCACACACTCACATACTCACATACTCACACACTCACACACTCACACACTCACACACACACTCACACACTCACACACTCACACACTCACACACACACAGGAGGGGGAGTTAATCTGGCTGGAGCAGGGGGTGGAGAGTGGGTAGGCCCTAACTGGATGAACACACCTCAGGCCGTGCATGGAGCCCACGTTAGGGAGCTCTGGCCCCACAGTAATCCCCTCACTGCCCCCCAGTCTGCCCCAGAGACAGGGCGTTCAGGCTGAGCGGGTGGGTTCAGCTGGGGTCTGAGAGAGCTTCCCTGGAGCGCTGCGTGTTACAGAGGAGAGCTTCCCTGGAGCGCTGCGTGTTACAGAGGAGAGCTTCCTGGAGCGCTGCGTGTTACAGAGGAGAGCTTCCCTGGAGCGCTGCGTGTTACAGAGGAGAGGTTCCCCTGGAGCTCTGCGTGTTACAGAGGAGAGGTTCCCCTGGAGCTCTGCGTGTTACAGAGGAGAGGTTCCCCTGGAGCGCTGCGTGTTACAGAGGAGAGGTTCCCCTGGAGCGCTGCGTGTTACAGAGGAGAGGTTCCCCTGGAGCTCTGCGTGTTACAGAGGAGAGGTTCCCCTGGAGCTCTGCGTGTTACAGAGGAGAGGTTCCCCTGGAGCGCTGCGTGTTACAGAGGAGAGGTTCCCCTGGAGCTCTGCGTGTTACAGAGGAGAGGTTCCCCTGGAGCGCTGCGTGTTACAGAGGAGAGGTTCCCCTGGAGCGCTGCGTGTTACAGAGGAGAGGTTCCCCTGGAGCTCTGCGTGTTACAGAGGAGAGGTTCCCCTGGAGCGCTGCGTGTTACAGAGGAGAGGTTCCCCTGGAGCTCTGCGTGTTACAGAGGAGAGGTTCCCCTGGAGCTCTGTGTGTTACAGAGGAGAGGTTCCCCTGGAGCGCTGCGTGTTACAGAGGAGAGGTTCCCCTGGAACTCTGCGTGTTACAGAGGAGAGGTTCCCCTGGAGCTCTGCGTGTTACAGAGGAGAGGTTCCCCTGGAGCGCTGCGTGTTACAGAGGAGAGGTTCCCCTGGAGCTCTGCGTGTTACAGAGGAGAGGTTCCCCTGGAGCTCTGCGTGTTACAGAGGAGAGGTTCCCCTGGAGCGCTGCGTGTTACAGAGAAGTTCCGCTGTGTGTTTCTGGAGGATAACTGTGTGTGTGTGTGTGTGTGTGTGAGAGAGAGTGTGTGTGTGTGTGTGTGTGTGTGTGTGTTTACGGAGGAGAAGGCAGTGGAATGTGAGCAGGTAGAGAACACCCACGCTCACACACTCGGCATCTGAATCAGAAGAGATTTAAAACGTGGGGCGGAGATTCCACGGATGCCTGTGAGGCTCTTATCAGCCAGGTGAGTGCAGGCAGGACGGCGGTGAGATAAGAGTGTTCGTAACGGAGGCCAGCGCACAAACGCCCACATGGCTGGAGCACAGCGTCACCGGAAGCGTCTCTATCAGGGCTCGGGCAGCCAGTGAACCCTGCTCTGCACCTCCAGCACACTCTGCACCTCCAGCACACTCTGCTCTGCTCCTCCAGCACTCTCTGCACCTCCAGCACACTCTGCACCTCCAGCACTCTCTGCACCTCCAGCACTCTCTGCACCTCCAGCACTCTCTGCTCCTCCAGCACACTCTGCTCTGCTCCTCCAGCACTCTCTGCACCTCCAGCACACTCTGCACCTCCAGCACACTCTGCACCTCCAGCACACCCTGCACCTCCAGCACACTCTGCACCTCCAGCACACTCTGCACCTCCAGCACACTCTGCACCTCCAGCACACCCTGCACCTCCAGCACACTCTGCTCTGCACCTCCAGCACACTCTGCACCTCCAGCACACCCTGCACCTCCAGCACACTCTGCACCTCCAGCACACTCTGCACCTCCAGCACACTCTGCACCTCCAGCACACCCTGCACCTCCAGCACACTCTGCTCTGCACCTCCAGCACACTCTGCTCTGCACCTCCAGCACACTCTGCACCTCCAGCACACCCTGCACCTCCAGCACACCCTGCACCTCCAGCACACTCTGCTCTTCCAGCACTCTCTGCTCTGCACCTCCAGCACACTCTGCACCTCCAGCACACCCTGCACCTCCAGCACACTCTGCCCTGCACCTCCAGCACACTCTGCTCTGCTCCTCCAGCACACTCTGTGCCGCGAGAGGAGGGGTGAGCCGCTATCACCATCGTAGAGATGAGTTTATGACAATCGGGAGAGAGGAGGTTATAATCATCAGGAGAGGAGGTTATAACAATCGTAGAGAGGGGGTTATAACGATTGCCAGAGGAGGTTATTACGATCGTAGAGAGGAGGATTTTACAGGGACACAGGAGCGTTTCTTCATGTGTGCTTTCTTAGGGGCAGGGTTGTGCATTCTCAGCCTCAGCCTCAGTCAAAACAAAAAACATTATAAGCACAGCAGCTAAATGATGTCATGTCTAACTGCTGGCTTGGGTGTTGAAACATTATTTTTAGATGTGAAAGAGAGACACTTGATTTTGCAAGGATTTCAGAATTCCTTGGTTACTTGTGGTAAAGTAACAGAACGCAAGCTGTAAGATGTAATTGGGTGTACTCAATGACTCAATGAGCCTTTTGGTCAGGCAGTGTGTCTAGTTCCTGTTCTACAGCCAATCAGAAGCTGCAGAGGTCACATGCACAGGTAGCATTACATGTCCACAGGCGTTTTACCAAAACCATTTCTTTGTGTTTTGTGAAGAGGACAGTTAAAATCAAATGAATTATGCTGATAAAAGAGAGACAACAGTGGCAATTTGCAGCCTTACAGTATATTTGGCTGAGAAACGTTGTCAGGGTTTAAACTTGGTTGGTTTACACACATACACACACACACACACACACACAGTGCCAACATAGTGTACAAAATGAAAATAGACACGAGGACTTTCTGAGGCTGTGTTTGAGGGCTAGAAGTCCTCAGGAGATTAGGGTGGGGGGAGGGTGGTTCTTGTAGAGAAATCTCTTAATTCTTCCCGGCTTTGATGTGAAGGAATGAGGCCAATCTGGTGTGACCCTTTACCCTGCCCACCCCCTACCCCCCCCCCCCACGCTGGGATCTAAACCCTGACGTTACACAAGCGTCTGGGTCCGTGCCTGGCACAGGGCCCACTGGGGGGGCCCACTGGGGGGGGTAGAGTGTGTTCCGACCAGGACGTCCTGTACGATCACACACACACACACACACACACACACACACACACACACACTCTGGCAGGACACAGCGGTCCTGTAGGGGGGCCGGTTTGGGATACAGACACAGTAAACCATAAGGCCTGTGGTGTCCTCACCTGTCATCATCCACAGGGACGCCGTGTGAGGTGTGTAACTCCCCTGAACTCACCTGTTGTCAGGACAGTCGCCCTTCCGTCACGACACACTGACCTGCTGTCAGGACACACTGACCTGCCGTCAGGACAGTCGCCCTCCCGTCAAACTCTGCTCAGATGGCGAGGGAGAAAACATCATTGAGCCAGTTAAACTGGGGGGAGATCAGGTGTCACGATGAGAGGGCCAGGTATGGAATTAAGCCAGGACACCAGGGAAACCCTCAACTCTTTTTCAAAGAGTTTCAGGGCCTCAGTTTAAACGTTGCACCCGAAAAGTGGCATCTCCTCTGGCACACTGTACTGGGGCATTGGGGTTTATTGACCCCCTACTGGGCTACCGACAATCTTCACCATTTTACTGAAATACAAACACTTTTGCAATTGAGTGCAACCAAGAGGACCAGAAGGTGGGGTTTTCCCTTTTTGAGAGTATTTGATGGGGTCCCAATGCACCAGACAAGCCGAGTACAGCGTAGAACAATGAGGTGTTTGACCAGGTGTGACTGTATGAATAAACACATGCTCTGTGGCCCACAGGTGCAGACACACCTGGAGAACCCCACGGACTACCATATCCGCCAGTCCCAGCGGCAGCAGCTGAAGGAGTACCTGTCCGCCACCTACTCCCCCAAACAGGCCTCTCCCCCCCCGGCCCCCCTCCCCCCCCTGCCCTCGCCCCACCTCCTGGGCTCCACGGGAAACAGCGCCCCCAACAGCCCCATGGCCCTGCTCGACATCGGGAGCGGGGGCCATGAAAACGAGGTAAACGCCCCACCCGCCTCTGCCCAACCACACCCACCGCCTCTGCCCAACCACACCCACCCACCTCTGCCCAACCACACCCACCCCCACTGCCCAACCACACCCACCCGCCTCTGCCCAACCACACCCACCGCCTCTGCCCAACCACACCCACCCAACTCTGCCCAACCACACCCACCCCTACTGCCCAACCACACCCACCCCCACTGCCCAACCACACCCACCCCCCACTTCCCAACCACACCCACCCGCCTCTGTCCAACCACACCCACCCCCACTGCCCAACCACACCCACCCCCCACTGCCCAACCACACTCACCCCCACCCCCCACTGCCCAACCACACTCACACCCACCCCCCACTGCCCAACCACCCCCACCCCCCACCCCCCACTGCCCAACCACCCCCACCCCCCACCCGCCTCTGCCCAACCACACCCACCCCCCACCCGCCTCTGCCCAACCACACCCACCCCCCACTGCCCAACCACACCCACCCCGCACCCGCCTCTGCCCAACCACACCCACCCCCCACCCGCCACTGCCCAACCACACCCACCCCCCACTGCCCAACCACACCCACCCCCCACCCGCCTCTGCCCAACCACACCCACCTGCCTCTGCCCAACCACACCCACCCCCCACCCGCCTCTGCCCAACCACACCCACCCCCACTGCCCAACCACACCCACCGCTCACTGCCCACCCACACCCACCCGCCTCTGCCCAACCACACCCACCCCCCACCCACCTCTGCCCAACCACTCACCCCCACTGCCCAACCACACCCACCCCCCACTGCCCAACCACACCCACCGCTCACTGCCCAACCACACCCACCCCCCACTGCCCAACCACACCCACCCCCCACCCGCCTCTGCCCAACCACACTCACACCCACCCCCCACTGCCCAACCACACCCACCCCCCACCCGCCTCTGCCCAACCACACTCACACCCACCCCCCACTGCCCAACCACACCCACCGCTCACTGCCCAACCACACCCACCCCCCACTGCCCAACCACACCCACCCCCCACCCGCCTCTGCCCAACCACACCCATCCGCCTCTGCCCAACCACACCCACCCCCCACCCGCCTCTGCCCAACCACACCCACCCCCCACTGCCCAACCACACCCACCCACCTCTGCCCAACCACACCCACCCCCCACTGCCCAACCACACCCACCGCCCACTGCCCAACCACACCCACCCGCCTCTGCCCAACCACACCCACCCCCACCCCCCACTGCCCAACCACACTCACCCCCACCCCCAACTGCCCAACCACTCACCCCCACCCCCCACTGCCCAACCACACTCACCCCCACCCCCAACTGCCCAACCACTCACCCCCACCCCCCACTGCCCAACCACACCTACTCCCGACTGCCCAACCACACTCACCCCCCCCCCGCCCCCGCTTCAGTGTGTCAAAGTGTCTGTAAGCAAGATACCTAACCCCCAAATGCTCCTGACAAGCTGGTTGGTACCTTGCATGGCAGCCAGTCTCCATTGTGTGAATGGGTGACTGAGAAGCATCAACTGTACATGGAGACAGGTGTCTCTGGCACTTAAAAAAAATACAAAATAAGTATTGAATAAGATATTGGCAATGAGGTCAGACAGTTGGCAAATCCTGAAATAAGAAAACTTCTATTGTCAAGCAAACAGTAACTGAAAACAAGCAAAACAAATTTCCTTCAGAGAGAGAATATCTTAAGTCTTATGACTAGACTAACACTGCCTGTTAAGACAAGGTTTTTTTTGCAGTGTGTGAGTTATGTGTGTCAGGATTAAGAAAAAAAACATATTTTCTTCCCATAATCCCCCAGAAAAAGCTGCCTGCTCTGTGATTCTGACCTGAAGAAAAATGTTAATATGGGTCTAAAAAAAAGTCTCCTCAGGGTCAAATTTACGTTGACCAGTAAATCGCTTCATCCTCTCAGCTTCGACCCTTAAAAGGCAATGCAGTCCTCCATACTTTTGTAAATGTATTCATGAAGATTCTGTTAGGCACCGTTTCATAGCCTAACAGGAATATACACAACAGGAATCCAACATGTTTCCATTACATACGGATGAAAAGAGTTTATTTTACTGACATCACTCGTACCGTTGGTTTTATCGATGGAACAAGTCAGTGTAGGCCTGGTCGAATCAGAAGTCATCTGAACCTGTTTGTGTTAAATGAATGATAGTGAACAGTATAAAATGAAAAAGCTTTCACCTCACTTTTATTCTGATTCTTAACACACCACCATCTTCCTAACTGAAACAACCCTTTTGGGGACAGCTAACAAAAGTGAAGTCATCACTGTAAGCAAATCCAAATATTCTAAAAACAAAAATATTATCTTCACTAAACTTTTCACGGCACAGCACTAAATTCATTATTTGGTTCTAAAAGGCACCATCCTCGAACTGGCTCCTACAAAGAGTCAATATACGGTTAGGGGTGCTCCTCTCAGGTTAGGTGTGCAGGTGTGGTTATGTCAGGTTAGATGTGCTCCTGATGTTGCCCTCGACCAAGGCACTGGCTTCAGAACTGGAGCTGGTCCCCGGGCACTGCACTGTGGTGCCCACTGCTCCTGAGTAACTAGGATGGGTCACATGCAGAGGACTCATTACCCCATGGGGGTCAATAAAGTATATCTCATTTTATAAACACAAAACACACCAACCAATATTAAATATTCTCAGAACATCAATGCAGCAGTGCACCTGCTTAGTGTTGTCACAATGTTGTCTCAGCGTTATGCAGACGTTCTGATCCCATCCCTTATGTTCACCTCCTCCCTCCTTTCCTTACCTCCTTCCCTCCTTTCCTGGCTCCTAGCTCCACCCATTGGCGGAGGCCAGAAAGAGAGGAGAGAAAAGGAGGTGAAGACGGGGAAATGGAGAAACGGTGAATTAGGCAAACGGAACGTCCTTGCCCCTTCAGGGAACAATGAGACGGGGCGGGATGCAGTAAAATGATCGGGATGAGCTCGGGAGCGTTGCCAGTCCGCCGATGTTCCGGAGGGAATCCCGGGCCAGACTGCGCTCTGCAGTGCGGTTATCACGGACGCCGTCGTACACAAAGGTCACAGCGCTAACCGGGCTGTCAGTGCGCGTTAACTGCCCCATTACGGCCCTGGCGAGGTAATTAGGGTTTACAGAGTGACAGAGCAGGAGTGTGAAGTTACGAGCGCTCCTAAACGCGGGAGACTTTGCCCCCTGTGCCACTCCGCAGCGTAGCGCTACAGGAAAAATAAACAGGTCAGCACAACGCTCTGAGTTTCTCAGCTCAATTCTCTGTGGGCTACTAAGGGTCGTAGCATATCTATTTACATGCTGGAAGATCAGGACCCAAAGAGGTACTAACAATAATTCTACTTTTTTTATGTGCAGTGCCTCATGTTTTGTGCCTTCTCCTAGCAACAGTACACTTACTAAACATATACATTATCCCCCCAATCAACAAGATGGATGACGTTATCGATGACATCATCAGCCTGCAGTCCAGCTACGACGAGGTGCAGGGGTACATGGACCCTGTGGTGCAGATGTCCAACACAGTGAGTAGCCCTGATTGGCTGACTGTGTACTGTGTGTTTGAGTCAGTGCTGTGGGGTGTACTGTGTGTTTGACTCAGGGCTGTGGGGTGTACTCTGTGTTTGAGTGAGTCAGTGCTGTGGGGTGTACTGTGTGTTTGAGTGAGTCAGTGCTGGGGGGTGTACTGTGTGTTTGACTCAGGGCTGTGGGGTGTACTGTGTGTTCGAGTGAGTCAGTGCTGGGGGGTTTACTGTGTGTTTGACTCAGGGCTGTGGGGTGTACTGTGTGTTCGAGTGAGTCAGTGCTGGGGGGTGTACTGTGTGTTTGACTCAGGGCTGTGGGGTGTACTGTGTGTTCGAGTGAGTCAGTGCTGGGGGGTGTACTGTGTTTTGAGTCAGTCAGTGCTGGGGGGTGTACTGTGTGTTTGAGTCAGTGTTGTGGTGTATACTCAGTGTTTGAGTGAGTCAGGGCTGTTGGGGGGTATACTCTGAGTTGGTGTTGTGGGGTGTACTGTGTTTGAGTGAGTCAGTGTTGTGGGGAGTACTCTGAGGCAGTGTTGTGGGGTGTACCGTGTCATGCAGTGAGGCAGGGCTGTGGGGTGTACTGTGTTATGCAGTGAGGCAGTGTTGTGGGGTGTACTGTGTCATGCAGTGAGGCAGGGCTGTGGGGTGTACTGTGTTATGCAGTGAGGCAGTGTTGTGGGGTGTACTGTGTTATGCAGTGAGTCAGGGCTGTGGGGTGTACTGTGTTATGCAGTGAGTCAGTGTTGTGGGGTGTACTGTGTGTTTGAGGGAGTCAGGGCTGTGGGGTGTACTGTGTTATGCAGTGAGGCAGTGTTGTGGGGTGTACTATGTTATGCAGTGAGTCAGTGTTGTGGGGTGTACTGTGTGTTTGAGGGAGTCAGGGCTGTGGGGTGTATTGTGTTATGCAGTGAGGCAGTGTTATGGGGTGTACTGTGTTATGCAGTGAGTCTGTGTTGTGGGGTGTACTGTGTTATGCAGTGAGGCAGTGTTGTGGGGTGTACTGTGTTATGCAGTGAGGCAGTGTTGTGGGGTGTACTGTGTTATGCAGTGAGGCAGTGTTGTGGGGTGTACTGTGTTATGCAGTGAGGCAGTGTTGTGGGGTGTACTGTGTTATGCAGTGAGGCAGTGTTGTGGGGTGTACTGTGCTATGCAGTGAGGCAGTGTTGTGGGGTGTACTGTGTGTTTGAGTGAGTCAGAGCTGTGGGGTGTACTGTGTTATGCAGTGAGGCAGTGTTGTGGGGTGTACTGTGTTATGCAGTGAGGCAGTGTTATGAGGTGTACTGTGTTATGCAGTGAGGCAGTGTTGTGGGGTGTACTTTGTTATGCAGTGAGGCAGTGTTGTGGGGTGTACTGTGTTATGCAGTGAGGCAGCAGTATGAATCAGCTCTTCATGCGTTCAGCGCAGCTATTTTGGTCTAATTGTGAGACCCTCCCGTTGTGTAAGAGGCCACATGTGACTGGGCAGGGCCAGGCAAACTTATTTTTCATTTAACGTTTTCTCTTCTAAAAGATTCTGACAAACGCGATCTTTGTCCCCTTTCCCTGAAATGCTCTTTTACAGCGGCCGTTTTTCACAGCGTAACTCACTAACGGCACGATGCGGTTTCTTTATTCAGTCCCATAGTTCTTCTGAAGTTGATTTTATTTCAGACGTGCGTCGCTGAAAAACAGCTAGCCTGACTACCCTGCCTAATGGCTGACCTCTGAACGAACAACACTGAGCTCTCATGCAGGAAGCCTTCCCTTCTGCCTAAGTGTTTAAGTGCTTTATACCATTTACACAAGATTGTGGAGGTAAAAAAAGAGAGAAAGAGAGAGAGAGGGAGAAGAGAGAGGGAAAAGAGAGAGAGAGAGAGAGAGAGAGAGAGAGAGAGAGAGAGAGGGCCCTGCAAGTTCTGCAGAGATAAGCAGAGTTTCAGGACACCGCTCTAGTCAGGAATGTTCCCCGTCTCCGACACGAACATCAGCACTTTGATCTGCGGTTATTTCGAGTCTCCGATCAAATTAACAATTAAGCTCCATCCAGTTAGAGTTCAACTTGTTTACGGGGCGTTTTTAGGAGGGGATGTGTTCGGCACGGAGGTGAAAACAGGTTGAAAGTCTGGAGAGGGGAAAGGTCACAGGGGCAGGTAGAAGAGGAGAGCTTTAGGAGTGTCGGGCGTTAGTTTGTCAGGGCAGGACGAGGAGATCCGGCCCGAGAGAGGATGAAGGAGTCTGGGAAGACCTTCGCCATCGTGGAAGTCCTACAAGGGGAGCAGATCCAGCTGGTAAGAGGAGGCGGGGGGTTTCACTGGGCCGGCGTGGGGGAAGGAACCGTCAGAGAAGATGGCTCCCACTCAAAGCCCAAGGCAGGCTGGGAAACCGTGCGTTTTCAGAGAAGCTCAGTGTGGCCCACCTCGCTGACTGAGATTGAGAAGAATGTTTTTACTCCAAAATGCCGAAATTCACGGCAGCAAATATTTTTCTCTTGGCCTGAAGGTTGCTGGAACCCTTTTTCCCTCCGAGTCGCATGTTTGCGCTGATTTGACAGGGCTCCATTGTGCTTGCGTCTATTCAATGGGCAAGGACAGGTCTGTAAAGAGCGAGCTGTCAGGCTGCTCTTTGTTGACTGCTTTGGAGGACTGTGGAAGAGAACAGTGTGGGACTGCAATCTCTCAGCACCAACAATGCAGCACATCCACCAGGCTGCTCCTTTCTTTGCATTGTGCCGTTTTTATGCAACAGAGAGCGGGTTATCCACAGATTATTTCACTTTGGATATTGATTAGCCCTGCAGCCATTGTGCCTTATTGTGTTCAATAATCTCTCAATGAGCTGCCTGTCCACTCACACTGGTGTGTGTGTGTGTGTGTGTGTGTGTGTGAGAGAGAGAGAGAGAGAGAGAGAGAAAGTATGTGCACGTGTGTGTGCGTGTGTGTGCCAGAAGGAAATGACCCCTGATGACATTCTGTAATTTTCTCTGTGTTGCCTGCTGTTGTGCTTTGCTAATGAACTAATTTAATAATTAGTCCCTGAATGAAAGCAGTGTTCTTCAGATTCAGAAAGGCCTTATTCTCACTGTGGCATTGAACCTTGAGACTGATCTCCCCAAACCTGGGTTCAGATTCAAATGCTTTTCGGTGCTAGATTGATCTTGTGTGGTGTGTGTGGTGTTGTTCTGATGCTACGTGCAGTCTCTCTGTGTTGTTGTGGTGTTGTTCTGATGCTATGTGCAGTCTCTCTGTGTTGTTGTGTGTGTTGTGGTGTTGTTCTGATGCTATGTGCAGTCTCTCTGTGTTGTGTGTTGTGGTGTTGTTCTGATGCTACGTGCAGTCTCTGTTGTTGTGTGTGTTGTGGTGTTGTTCTGATGCTACGTGCAGTCTCTCTGTGTTGTTGTGGTGTTGTTCTGATGCTACGTGCAGTCTCTCTGTGTTGTTGTGGTGTTGTTCTGATGCTATGTGCAGTCTCTCTGTGTTGTTGTGTGTGTTGTGGTGTTCTGATGCTACGTGCAGTCTCTCTGTGTTGTTGTGGTGTTGTTCTGATGCTACGTGCAGTCTCTGTGTTGTTGTGTGTGTTGTGGTGTTGTTCTGATGCTATGTGCAGTCTCTGTGTTGTTGTGTGTGTTGTGGTGTTGTTCTGATGCTATGTGCAGTCTCTGTGTTGTTGTGTGTTGTGGTGTTGTTCTGATGCTATGTGCAGTCTCTGTGTTGTTGTATGTGTTGTGGTGTTGTTCTGATGCTATGTGCAGTCTCTGTGTTGTTGTGTGTGTTGTGGTGTTGTTCTGATGCTATGTGCAGTCTCTGTGTTGTTGTGTGTGTTGTGGTGTTGTTCTGATGCTATGTGCAGTCTTTGTGTTGTTGTGTGTGTTGTGGTGTTGTTCTGATGCTATGTGCAGTCTCTGTGTTGGTGTGTGTGTTGTGGTGTTGTTCTGATGCTATGTGCAGTCTCTGTGTTGTTGTGTGTGTTGTGGTGTTGTTCTGATGCTATGTGCAGTCTCTGTGTTGTTGTGTGTGTTGTGGTGTTGTTCTGATGCTATGTGCAGTCTCTGTGTTTTTGTGTGTGTTGTGGTGTTGTTCTGATGCTATGTGCAGTCTCTGTGTTGTTGTGTGTGTTGTGGTGTTGTTCTGATGCTATGTGCAGTCTCTGTGTCTCTGTGTTGTTGTGGTGTTGTGCAGTCTCTGTGTCTCTGTGTTGTTGTGGTGTTGTGGTGTTGTGCAGTCTTTGTGTCTCTGTGTTGTTGTGTGTGTTGTGGTGTTGTGCAGTCTTTGTGTCTCTGTGTTGTTGTGTGTGTTGTGGTGTTGTGCAGTCTCTGTGTCTCTGTGTTGTTGTGGTGTTGTGCAGTCTCTGTGTCTCTGTGTTGTTGTGGTGGTGTGCAGTCTTTGTGTCTCTGTGTTGTTGTATGTGTTGTGGTGTTGTTCTGATGCTATGTGCAGTCTCTGTGTTGTTGTATGTGTTGTGGTGTTGTTCTGATGCTATGTGCAGTCTCTGTGTTGTTGTATGTGTTGTGGTGTTGTTCTGATGCTATGTGCAGTCTCTGTGTCTCTGTGTTGTTGTGGTGTTGTGCAGTCTCTGTGTCTCTGTGTTGTTGTGGTGTTGTGGTGTTGTGCAGTCTTTGTGTCTCTGTGTTGTTGTGTGTGTTGTGGTGTTGTGCAGTCTTTGTGTCTCTGTGTTGTTGTGTGTCACGTTTTAACCCAAACCTGGGTTCAGATTCAAATGCTTTTCTGTGCTTGATTGATCTTGCCTGGCACAACTGAGCCAACCAAGAGAACCAGAAGGCGGGGTTTGCAGATTTTGAGAGCATTTCCTAGGTTCCAGTTCACCAGACGAGCTCAGTAAAGCGTAGGAAATGTGTGAGATTTATGAAAATATTTGAATCCAAAACAGTTGCGCATTTGACCCAGCAGTCCATAGCTCAGCTGTCAGACAAACCGCAGGGAGAGTGAGGACGCGACTAAACGCACTCCAGGACAGACGGACGGACGGACGGACGTCCTGACAACACCGTGCGTCTCCTGGGTCTGAGCACTGATGAAAGATAACCGTTCATTTTGAGAACATTTGTAGTTTCCAAGTGTTTGTGTGCCAAGTGTACAGTTGTCCCCCATTTAAAATAACTGCTAGAATACATTCCCGGAATACATAATTTCCACAATAAATAGACCAAGATCCTTCAAATGCATACCGCAGGGAGAGAGCAAGTTTAGATTTTTGAGCGTTAAGCTCAGTGTTTGTTTGTCTCTCTCAGTAGCCAGTTACGATAAGGTATCTGCAGAACGATATCCACTTATCTTCCAAAGCCTGTTTGCGGAGAAAGACCTGTGCACAATTATACTGACGTGTAAAGACAGAATAAAGGATACAGAAGAAATAAAACAATAAAACTGAAAGATTAGCTGATACTCTCCTCCTGAGGTGCAGCTTATCTGCGGCTTATCTGGAGGCGATAGCGGTTTACGGCTTGACCGAAGATGCACACTCAGGCCTCAGCTTCTGTGTGTTAGCTTCCGAACAGCGTGATTCCCCGGGGAGACAAACACATCGCCGCGTCGTAAATCCCGTTTCCACACCGCTTCACGCAGCTGCATTCCTGAATCAAGGGCAGCCGGGGGAATTCTGTGAACTGTAAAAACCACTAACTGAGTGTCCACGGGCGGAGCGTAGCATACCCAGCGTTTAGTGGGCCAACAGCCCGCCCCCTCCAGCCAGAGTCCAGCCTGAAGCTGCAAACCTGGGACAGGACACTACTCACACTGTGTGTCGTTTTGTTGTGTGCCGCGTTGTTTGTGTTGTTGTGTGACGTAGCTGTGTTGTTGTGCGTTGTTGTTTTGTTGTGTTGTTGTGCATCATGCTGAAACACTGCTCTGCTCTCCGTCACGTGGCTGTGTTGTTGTGTGTTGTTGTACTGTTGTGTTGTGCGTTGTGGTGTGTTGTTGTCTCTGTGCCGTAGCTGTGTTGTGTGTGTTGTTGTATTGTTGTGTGTGTTGTGTGTTGTGTTGTATTGTTGTGTGTTATTATGCGTCATGCTCTAACACAGCTCTGTTCTCTGTGCCGTTGTCTCTGTGCCGTAGCTGTGTTGTTGTGTGTTGTGCGTCATGCTCTAACACAGCTCTGTTCTCTGTGCCGTTGTCTCTGTGCCGTAGCTGTGTTGTGTGTGTTGTTGTGTGTGTTGTTGTGGGTCACTCTAACACAGCTCTGTTCTCTGTGCCGTAGCTGTGTTGTTGTGTGTGTTGTTGTGCTCTAACACAGCTCTGTTCTCTGTGCCATAGCTGTGTTGTTGTGTGTGTTGTTGTGCTCTAACACAGCTCTGTTCTCTGTGCTGTAGCTGTGTTGTGTGTGTGTTGTTGTGCTCTCACACAGCTCTGTTCTCTGTGCTGTAGCTGTGTTGTGTGTGTGTTGTTGTGCTCTAACACAGCTCTGTTCTCTGTGCCGTAGCTGTGTTGTGTTGTTGTGTTGTTGTGCTCTGACACAGCTCTGTTCTCTGTGCCGTAGCTGTGTTGTGTGTGTGTTGTTGTGCTCTAACACAGCTCTGTTCTCTGTGCCATAGCTGTGTTGTGTGTGTGTTGTTGTGCTCTGACACAGCTCTGTTCTCTGTGCCGTAGCTGTGTTGTGTGTGTGTTGTTGTGCTCTCACACAGCTCTGTTCTCTGTGCCGTAGCTGTGTTGTGTTGTTGTTGTGCTCTGACACAGCTCTGTTCTCTGTGCCGTAGCTGTGTTGTGTTGTTGTGTTGTTGTGCTCTGACACAGCTCTGTTCTCTGTGCCGTAGCTGTGTTGTGTTGTTGTGTTGTTGTGCTCTGACACAGCTCTGTTCTCTGTGCGGTTGTCTCTGTGCCGTAGCTGCCCCTGTCCAGCAGCCATCTGGACGTGTACTCCACTCCCGGGATGTCTGGGTCCGCCATCGGCATGACCAGCAACTCCTGCCCCGCCAACCTCGCCATCAAGAAGGAGCTGACCGGTGAGACCATGCACCCCGACTCTCCTTCACACAACAAGTCTCTCAGCGCAACACGCTGGGGCTTCTCCAGTGCCCTGCTCAAATACCCAGCCCAGCTGGCTCAATCTGGCAACCTAACCATCCAATGTTTAATTGGCTGTATAAACATGTCCAAATCTGGCAACCTCTGAATCACTCTTTCCCACAATCTGAGTTTTTTTTATTCCAGGATTGTGTGTGCGTGCGCCATTTGAATACAAAGTCCTCTATACAAATAAAGTTTTGAATTTAGAGACAGCTGTCGAGTCCTTCTGCAAAGCTAATCAGCTGAATTTCTCTCATAAATGTTTAGTAGCTTTAACAGACAACACAATATATGTGAGGCGTGCGAATCATTGCAGATAATGAAATCACAGCTGATGTATCGTATTCAGCGCAATGTTTGCAATAACATTTTGGCTGGGAGTAAAGTTTAAAAACCCTATAAACGTCCATTAACGTGACAAGTGCATCTGCTATAAGACCAAGGGTTGGATTCTTTATAGCAGGGTAGCAGGTTATTGCTGCTCATCTGCCAGCTGGTGTGATTTTTCATATTACTCATGAAGCAGCATATGTAGCGCTCCATGCCAGCGACCTCGTTCAGGCTCATATTCACAGAGACCTGTGGTGCTCATTTCACTGGCCTGGCCCTTTAACCTGTGGAGCAGGGCTGGGGCTCAACATGCCTCAACACTCAGCACCAAATGTACATATCTACAGCAGTCAGGTCTCCTGCATCTGCGGCATGTACAGGTGTGTATCAGTGTGTACAGGTGTGTATCAGTGTGTACAGGTGTGTATGAATATGTACAGGTGTGTATCAGTGTGTACAGGTGTGTATGAATATGTACAGGTGTGTATCAGTGTGTACAGGTGTGTATGAATATGTACAGGTGTGTATCAGTGTGTACAGGTGTGTATGAATATGTACAGGTGTGTATCAGTGTGTACAGGTGTGTATGAATATGTACAGGTGTGTATCAGTGTGTACAGGTGTGTATGAATATGTACAGGTGTGTATCAGTGTGTACAGGTGTGTATGAATGTGTACAGGTGTGTATCAGTGTGTACAGGTGTGTATGAATATGTACAGGTGTGTATCAGTGTGTACAGGTGTGTATGAATATGTACAGGTGTGTATCAGTGTGTACAGGTGTGTATGAATATGTACAGGTGTGTATCAGTGTGTACAGGTGTGTATCAGCAAGTACAGGTGTGTATGAATATGTACAGGTGTGTATCAGCGTGTACAGGTGTGTATCAGTAAGTACAGGTACAGTCGTATGAAAACGTTTGGGCACCCCTGACAATTTCCATTATTTTCATTTATAAATCATTGGGTGTTTGGATCCGCAACTTCATTTTGATCTATCAAATAACTGATGGACACAGTAATATTTCAGTAGTGAAATGAGGTTTATTGGATTAACAGAAAATGTGCAATATGCATCAAAACAAAATTAGACAGGTGCCTAAATTTGGGCACCCTTGTCATTTTGTTGATTTGAATACCTGTAACTACTTAACACTGATTAATTGGAACACAAAATTGGTTTGATGAGCTCATTAAGCCTGAACTTCATAGACAGGTGCATCCAATCATGAGAAAAGGTATTTAAGGTGGACAATTGCAAGTTGTTCCTCTCTTTGACTCTGCTCTGAAGAGTGGCAACATGGGGGCCTCAAAACAACTCTCAAATGACCTGAAAACAAAGATTCTTCAGCATTATGGTTTAGGGGAAGGCTACAAAAAGCTATCTCAGAGATTTCAGCTGTCAGTTTCCACTGTGAGGAACATAGTGAGGAAATGGAAGGCCACAGGCACAGTTCTTGTTAAGGCCAGAAGTGGCAGGCCAGGAAGAATATCGGAGAGGCAAAGGCGAAGGATGGTGAGACTGGTCAAATACAACCCACAGACCACCTCCAAAGACCTACAAGGTCATCTTGCTGCAGATGGTGTCACTGTGCATCGTTCAACAATACAGCGCACTTTGCACAAGGAAAAGCTGTACGGGAGAGTGATGCGGAAGAAGCCTTTTCTGCACACATGCCACAAACAGTTGCTTGAGGTATGCAAAAGCACATTTGCACAAACCAGCTTCATTTTGGAATAAGGTGCTGTGGACTGATGAAACAAAGATTGAGTTATTTGGTCATAACAAGGGGCGTTATGCATGGCGGCGATAGAACACAGCATTCCAAGAAAAACACTTGCTACCCACAGTAAAATTTGGTGGAGGTTCCATCATGCTGTGGGGCTGTGTGGCCAGTGCCGGTACTGGGAATCTTGTTAAAGTTGAGGGTCGCATGGATTCCACTCAATATCAGCGGATTCTTGAGAATAATATTCAAGAATCTGTCACAAAGTTGAAGTTACGCCGGGGCTGGATATTTCAACAAGACAACGACCCAAAACACTGCTCAAAATCTACTCAGGCATTCATGCCGAGGAACAAGTACAATGTTCTGGAATGGCCATCCCAGTCCCCAGACTTGAATATCATTGAAAAACTGTGGGATGATTTGAAGCGGGCTGTCCATCCTCGGCAACCATCACACCTAACTGAACCAGAGATGTTCTGTAAGGAGGAATGGCCCAAAATACCTTCATCCAGGATCCAGACACTCATTAGAGGCTATAGGAAGCGTCTAGAGGCTGTTATTTTTGCATAAGGAGGCTCTACTAAAGATTGATGTGATTTTTCTGTTGGGGTGCCCAAATTTATGCACCCGTCTAATTTTGTTTTGATGCATATTGCACATTTTCTGTTAATCCAATAAACCTCATTTCACTACTGAAATATTACTGTGTCCATCAGTTATTTGATAGATCAAAATGAAGTTGCGGATCCTGATGATTTATAAATGAAAATAATGGAAATGGTCAGGGGTGCCCAAACTTTTTCATACGACTGTATGTAGCAGTGTGTGCAGGTGTGTATCAGTACAGGCGTGTAGCAGTGTGTACAGGTGTGTATCAGTACAGGCGTGTAGCAGTGTGTACAGGTGTGTATCAGTACAGGCATGTAGCAGTGTGTACAGGTGTGTATCAGTACAGGCGTGTAGCAGTGTGTACAGGTGTGTATTAGTACAGGCGTGTAGCAGTGTGTGCTTTTGTTTTTGTGGACATGCAGAAGCACGTGCCATGGCCAAGGAGAGACAGAAGAAGGATAACCACAACCTGAGTGAGTTTATATTTCTATATTTAACATTTTACTTTTATGAAAAATTGTATTTTTCAAAACATGAAACTATATGGCCTTGGCTTATTTTATATGTGGGACATGTAAAATAACACACTTTCACGGAGTAAACATCTAAACACACCCCCACTACACGTTTATATCCGTGAATTGAACAGAACACAGGCTTAGAAGAATGCTGTTGGCGCTTTTAGTCGATAGATGTAGCGTACTCTTTGGTACAAATAAAGTTAATGTAAACTATAAGACAGTATAGCATTTTAGCTCGCTAACAAACAGTGCCACTTACTGGACAATACAGTATATTAGGTTACATTAGGGTAGTTGTACTTTATTATACTCAATGGAAATGTATTTGTCATCAATGTGGCAAAACCCAGAAGATCATGCCATTGTCTCTCACAGCTTAAAAAGTTTTGTGTAATAAAGTTAGGGGAAATGCTTGTCGCAAAGCATTGTGGTCCACCTTTCTGGTGACTACGGTTGTTGACTAGATTTCTAGTGCCCTCAAAATGTAAGTGAAATGTTATTTTTGAATTTGGACGCTAGAACAAGATGGCTGATGGCCAGTCTAGTTTAGTACTTAGTGAAGAGCCGCTTTGAACACGGCCCAGGTGTGTAGGTCTACCTGGCGAGACCGGCCCAGGTGTGTAGGTCTACCTGGCGAGACCGGCCCAGGTGTGTAGGTCTACCTGGCGAGACCGGTCCAGCTGCTGTTTGCCAACGGATGTCCAACTGAAACACTCCCTGGGTTTGTCCTTCGCGCACATCTGGAAGGCTTTTCCCTCCACTGCGACAGCAGGCGCTAACAGGAGCTCCTTTCTGCTCTGCTCTCTGTTCTCCTGCAGTTGAGAGAAGGAGAAGATTCAACATCAACGACCGGATCAAAGAGCTCGGAACCATGATCCCAAAAACCAACGACCTGTGAGTAACAGTCTCATTTCCTGGTAAAAAGTGAAGTCACTGTCAGTCATGTCTGCCCCCACCAGTTGATTTTGGAACTGCTGTGTTTTTCTGATGTCAACCTGACATCCTGTAATATGACACAGTTGGTTTACTCCCAACTAGCTCCACAAGCAGGCTAGTGATCCCATTACTGCCACCCAGTAGCCCAAAACCTCAGGGTTACACTTTATCTCTGGTATGCATGTTTGTTTGTATGATTGCAAAGCCATGAAATCACCACAACAGCTGCAACAGCGTTACCGAGCGTGCTAACATTACTAAAACGCAGAGGAGAATGAGACCCGGTTATGCTGAATACTGAGACCCAGCCGTGTAGAAGCACAGCTAAAGAAATGAAACGCACAGACAGGGCTGCGTAGGGACAGGAACATACAGGCTGACTGAAGCGTGCTGGGCTTCACTGGGGTGTGAAAAACCACACAGGTGCAGAGTGGTGCTTTAAACACGAAGGCCTGGAACACCTGGAGTCACTCTAGGGCAGGCTGGCCGGTTTTATATGTTCATCACACTCAGCTCCTTACCCTCTGCAGCGCCCTGAAACCTGCACTAAAACTGAACAGAGGATGAAACTACAGCTGCTGAATGTTCACCAGTGACTCACTCACAGGACTCTCCCAGCATACAGACACTCAACATACAGACACAGCATACATTACATTATTGGCATTTGGCAGATGCTCTTATCCGGAGCGACGCACAGTTGATTAGACTAAGCAGGAGGCAATCCTCCCCTGGAGCAATGCAGGGTTAAGGGCCTTGCTCAAGGGCCCAACGGCTGTGTGGATGTTCTTATAGTGGCTACACCGGGATTAGAACCATTTAGAACCATTAGAACCAGTCATTTACCTTAACCACTACGCTACAGGCTGCCCCTACACACACTCACACACCCACACACACACACACACACACACTCACACACACTCACACACACTCACACACACTCACACACACACACTCACACACACTCACACACACACACACACACACACACAGGGCTGTAAACTGCAGAGTCATCTTTACTAACACTGAGCTCACTCTGAGAGGTCAGGGCATGTGTGTCAATCCAGAGAGAAAACTGACATCACCTCCACTTTTATCTCCCTGCCCCCTGCCCTCCTGACCCCCTCCCCCCCGCCCCCCGCCCAGAGACGTGCGCTGGAATAAGGGCACTATCCTGCGGGCGTCGGTGGAGTACATCAAGCGCATGCAGCGAGACGCTCAGCGCACGCGTGAGGTGGAGACCAACTTCAGACGCATGGAGACGGCCAACAAGCAGCTGTGGCTCCGCATCCAGGTACCACACACGCTCCCACTGCGCATACGGGTACCACACACCCTCCCACTGCGCATACGGGTACCACACACTCTCCCACTGCGCATACGGGTACCACACACCCTCCCACTGCGCATACCACACACCCTCCCACTGCGCATACAGGTACCACACACCCTCCCACTGCGCATACAGGTACCACACACCCTCCCACTGCGCATACAGGTACCACACACCCTCCCACTGCGCATACAGGTACCACACACCCTCCCACTGTGCATACGGGTACCACACACCCTCCCACTGCGCATACCACACACCCTCCCACTGCGCATACCACACACCCTCCCACTGCGCATACCACACACCCTCCCACTGCGCATACCACACACCCTCCCACTGCGCATACGGGTACCACACACCCTCCCACTGCGCATACGGGTACCACACACCCTCCCACTGCGCATACCACACACCCTCCCACTGCGCATACCACACACCCTCCCACTGCGCATACGACACACCCTCCCACTGCGCATACGGGTACCACACACCCTCCCACTGCGCATACGGGTACCACACACCCTCCCACTGCGCATACGGGTACCACACACCCTCCCACTGCGCATACAGGTACCACACACCCTCCCACTGCGCATACCACACACTCTCCCACTGCGCATACGGGTACCACACACTCTCCCACTGCGCATACAGGTACCACACACCCTCCCACTGCGCATACCACACACTCTCCCACTGCGCATAAGGGTACCACACACTCTCCCACTGCGCATACGGGTACCACACACGCTCCCACTGCGCATACAGGTACCACACACGCTCCCACTGCGCATACAGGTACCACACACGCTCCCACTGTGCATACAGGTACCACACACCCTCCCACTGCGCATACCACACACTCTCCCACTGCGCATACGGGTACCACACACTCTCCCACTGCGCATACGGGTACCACACACTCTCCCACTGCGCATACGGGTACCACACACTCTCCCACTGCGCATACGGGTACCACACACTCTCCCACTGCGCATACGGGTACCACACACTACCACTGCGCATACAGGTACCACACACGCTCCCACTGTGCATACAGGTACCACACACCCTCCCACTGCGCATACCACACACTCTCCCACTGCGCATACAGGTACCACACACTCTCCCACTGCGCATAAAGGTACCACACACCCTCCCACTGTGCATACAGGTACCACACACCCTCCTACTGCGCATACAGGTACCACACACCCTCCCACTGCGCATACCACACACTCTCCCACTGCGCATACGGGTACCACACACTCTCCCACTGCGCATACCACACACCCTCCCACTGCGCATACGGGTACCACACACCCTCCCACTGCGCATACAGGTACCACACACGCTCCCACTGCGCATACAGGTACCACACACCCTCCCACTGCGCATACTACACACTCTCCCACTGCGCATACAGGTACCACACCCTCCTACTGCGCATACAGGTACGACACACACTCCCACTGTGCATACGGGTACCACACACCCTCCCACTGCGCATACGGGTACCACACACCCTCCCACTGCGCATACAGGTACCACACACCCTCCCACTGCGCATACAGGTACCACACACGCTCCCACTGCGCATACAGGTACCACACACGCTCCCACTGCGCATACAGGTACCACACACCCTCCCACTGCGCATACAGGTACCACACACCCTCCCACTGCGCATACAGGTACCACACACCCTCCCACTGCGCATACAGGTACCACACACCTTCCCACTGCGCATACAGGTACCACACACCCTCCCACTGCGCATACGGGTACCACACACGCTCCCACTGTGCATACGGGTACCACACACCCTCCCACTGCGCATACCACACACCCTCCCACTGCGCATACAGGTGCCACACACCCTCCCACTGCGCATACAGGTACCACACACCCTCCCACTGCGCATACAGGTACCACACACGCTCCCACTGCGCATACAGGTACCACACACGCTCCCACTGCGCATACAGGTACCACACACGCTCCCACTGCGCATACGGGTACCACACATGCTCCC
>NC_083773.1:1148549-1156049 GCF_963514075.1 Conger conger | reverse complement strand
TATACACACACACACTGCCCCATGCACACATACACACACACACATACACTGCCTCGCACACACACTCACAAGGTACACACACACACACACACACACACACACATACACACACACACTCACTGCCCCACACACACACACACGCATATTCTTCATGCAAACGTGCACAGCTACGAAAACTAACAGTTTGAATTCTCGCTATGTTGCTCCAATAAAGACTTCCCCTTCCACCACCCCTGCACACACACACACACACATTACCCACAATCCTCCACTCCTCCTCCCTGCCCCAGTCTCTGCCTTCATGTCAGTAACCGCAGTGTCTACATATACTTACACATGTGAGGGAAATGGTGTTTCTAAGTTAAAAGGCAGCTTTTCTTTGTCATTTGTTTTGAAAGACTAAAGCCACAACTCCACAGCACAGCCATCAACACTGCAACAACACAGGCTATAGCAGTCATCAGCACTAACACAGGCTATAGCACAGTCAGCAGAACTATAACACAGGCTATAGCAGTCATCAGCACTATAACACAGGCTATAGCAGTCATCAGCACTATAACACAGGCTATAGCAGTCATCAGCACTATAACACAGGCTATAGCAGTCATCAGCACTATAACACAGGCTATAGCACAGTCATCAGCACTATAACACAGGCTATAGCAGTCATCAGTACTATAACAGAGGCTATAGCAGTCATCAGCACTATAACATAGGCAATAGCACAGTCATCAGCACTATAACACAGGCTATAGCAGTCATCAGCACTATAACACAGGCTATAGCAGTCATCAGCACTATAACATAGGCAATAGCACAGTCATCAGCACTATAACATAGGCAATAGCAGTCATCAGCACTATAACACAGGCTATAGCACAGTCATCAGCTCTATAACACAGGCTATAGCAGTCAGCACTATAACACAGGCTATAGCAGTCATCAGCACTATAACACAGGTTATAGCACAGTCAGCACTATAACAGGCTATAGCACAGTCAGCACTATAACACAAGCTATAGCACAGTCATCAGCACTATAACACAGGCTATAGCACAGTCAGCACTATAACACAGGCTATAGCAGTCAGCAGAACTATAACACAGGCTATAGCACAGTCAGCAGAACTATAACAGTACAGCAACACACTGCCACAACACAGGCTATAGCAGTCACATCAGTGTAACACAGGCTATAGCATGGTCAGCAGCACAGTCATAGCACTGTCATAGCACAGTGTCCCACTGTCTCTAATGCTCAGGTCAGACCCTCCAGCCTCTGTAACGACACGCGTGTGCTCTCCACAGAGCCAGCAGCACACACACCCTGGCCACTGGGCTCACAGCGGCTGAACATGCTAACACCTCTGCCTCTTCTCATTCACCGCTGGGTCAAACCTGCCATTTGACCTCATTTATCAACTGTAAAATAAAAACGGAAATTTTAAAACCGATTATAATGAAAATATGAAATGGATTTGTTCTTATATATAAAACGTTTTTCTCCCATAGCACTGGAAACCTGTATTATTGTATTGACTGTGTACAAAAAAAAATATTTTATTAAGTGACAGATTTATTGACATGTTTTATGCCATGAAGCCACTTAAATGTATTTAATGAGTTTTTGTGCTTTCTATTTTAATTCCAAAGTGACCTTCTGTTCTATCCAGAGAGCTATTGAGATGAGAATATTTAAACCACAAGCCTAATTCTACATGGCATGATAAAAGCCATGTTACGTTGTGTATTTTTCTTTGTGTTGAGGAATGCCTCCTCAGGCTATTAAATACAAAACCATGTATAATGTCATTTTTATATTGAGTTGAGTTTTTTAACTGCATATATATTCAGCGAAAAGGACATGTATTCTTTATTTCACTTGCTCTTTGCGAATGTGAATTTTAACTGTATAGTACACAGCTGTTGTATGAAATTGAGCTCTGTGGTTTTTATTTAAGGTGCCTTTACCCTGTCAGCTCTCCGATCAGGCATTACAGAACAGCTTTCCCTCTGCTTGGTTCAGGCTTTTATTTTAGTGATTTATTTTATAGTTTTATTTCAGCACAGTAAACAAATCAGAACTCTGCCACTCCCTGAAACCTTCACTCCGTATTCTGCAAATCTTTGACCTGGTGTAGCACACAAGGCCAGCAATAAAAATGAGGTGATCGTACAACAGTAGCATGAAGTTTGTTCTATTTCTCAGAGAAAAAGTCTATATGTCTACAAAAATATATATAAATATATATAACATGGATTTATAGTGATATATATATATAACGTATATACAAACATCCATGCATACAGTATACTGTGTGTTGTGTGCCAATAAATTATATGTATGTATATATGAAAATTCACATGGCAATAAATAATGTCAAATCCTAATAATAATATATAATAAATAAAATAATAAATTATGTATTTTGAAAAGTTAAGTTCTTTTAACAGTGATTTTATATTTTGATGTATATGACTTTTTCAGAACGCCAGGAATGAGAAGGTTTGTGTAGAGAGCACTTCCTGTTACCTGACTCTGCCTCTTCACTTCCTGGGGGGTGAAGCGCTGACTGGTTTGCTTTGGATATAAAAACGTTTTCCCAAAAACCCCACACCCTGGTCCTGGCTGTTCCTTCTTCTGTGGTGTTTTTACTTCTCTGTCGTTTGGCTAGGATTGGCTGCTCTGTGGGGTGATGTGATGTGATGTCGCTATGTCCATCTACCTGTTTACAGCCGTAGTCATTTACTATGCACTAGTGTTCTCCATCGTGTGTTTGTAGCATTTTATCCAGGATTAGCTAAGTACCGCTTGTTTGTGCTGTTTTTAACTAAGTTTAGTAGTCACTCTAGTGTGATTCTGCTGTTTGTTTGCTAAAACACACCACACATTAATACTGCATTTCTGCCAAAATCATCCACACCATACATCTGTTCTGAAGCTCTCCGTAACTTTAAAGAGACACTAAACAATACCGCCTCGAGACTGCATATGGTAGCCGTACTGTATATGAGATGAGGAACATTTTATAATAATGATGCCATTTCATGAAAAAACCACAAGAGGGCGATATGTGAAAATCTGAGAGCACTGCCGATCTGGGAAAGAGCCAACAACGGTGGCAGCTGACAGATGTTGGGCAGATTTTTATGCGAAATACCAAATTAGTTTATATTAGCCAAATATGACTCTGCGCTGTCACAATTAACCCAAGGCCAAAGTGTGAACACATTAAATAAAGTAGATAACTTTTTATAAACATATTTGCCTATAAAAATGTCGAGTTCTGCATGTAGAGGATATTAAAAGGAAAGACAAGTTAATTCCAAACACCAGTTAAAACCAAACTGAGGGGAAATTAAAACAAGGCTAACTAAGAATACCAATTCAAATTAATGTAATATGACAAAATGTAACACAACAATGGAAGCCCATGCTGACTGAAAAACGTTCATATTTACAGATTTACATTTTCTCTTACACTGAGCTAGCCTATATGTCCTGATGCAGATAAATGCATTTAAAAACCACCAGACATTCTGCTCTCGATTTAAAAACAAATAGGCTAAACACCCACATTTGGAGGTAAATGTGTGTTCACTCTAAAAATGTATTCTCCCGATACGTCTGTGGCCAAAAGTTTTCTTTATATTATTTTTCCAGAATTCTGGTACTAGAACCTGTTCATTGAATGACCGTGTTGTAATATTCGCCCTTCGAATGGCTGTGTTGTAATATTCATTCGTAATATACTCTCTAGTTTAACAAAACTGGAAAAATACGAATACAAGCGCATACGAAATGCCCTCGCTGTTGCAATCTGTAATCTCTGGTGCACGATGTCTCCTAGCAACCAAACGGCTCCGTATTCTCCTGTCTGGACAAAAGTTAGCGGCTGAGCTATCCCGTCGTTTAAAAACAAAATCACACTGACGTCTTCACCGCGGCTGGGTTCTTCATAAACGCTTCTCGGCTTACATTACTTTTTCTTTTTTTTCTGGTCGAAGTCTCTGCAACTCCCGAAAAGCTAGCTACGCAGTAGGCCAACTTACATTAAAGCTAACCAAGCAAAATCAGTGGTCATGGTGCAGCTTTATTAAAAACGCACAGGAAGCTGGTCTAGGTTCTGCATAGGCACACAGACTATTCATATAAGTTACATGCTTTCAAACAGTCCGGTGTGTTCGTTGTGAGAGGCTAATTTTGATCAAGTGAATGAGATAGAGAGCCCAATGTTGACATGCTGCTTTTGTACACTTCGACAAGGTTTTTTTCCCTAACACTTCACCGGTCAACATACAGCTACTATATTTTCAAGATAATAATACCGTATGAGCTTTGATACCATATGTGGAGATGGATATGGAAATCAGCCAAAGGAAATAAATGACATTGCCATAATAGGCCGTTTTGTAGCTTATCACTGTAATACAACCAAGGCATATTCCATTTTCTGTCACGTGCCCTCTTCAATACCCGCCATAACGCAGTCTTCTACGGAGGGTCACTAAGAAATGACCTCTACAATGTTAATTTCTTTGTAAATATACATTAAATATAAATGACTAAAGATAAAATTCTGCATTTTTATGCGGCATTGTCACAATCATTCAAGGATAATTCATTTTCAGGTTTTATGAAAATAAATATATATATTAAAACAGTTCCTATCCTTTAGAAGGAGAAATCTGCAGCGTTTCAAGACCAAAAGAACTACGTGGAAGTGAGCCGCAGTTTCCATGAATGAGCACTAGAATGCGCCAAAGACCCATCATATCATATTAGCCCAGATCTATCCCTCTCAATAAAGAGCTCATCTAATTTATTTTTTTAATAACAATTACTGAAATAGTTCTGCAATGCAATTAACCTATTTTTAAATACCATTTTATTAGGGGCGGTTTATTCGGGATAAAGGCAGGCTTAAAATAGGCTAATTAGAGTACAGTCATTACAGAATCAAACTAACCACCTCACTGCAAGCAACTGTATAGTTAATGATTTACATTACTCAATGAAAGTTAATCAAATACAAAAACACAACAGAAAATACTGAGGGAGAGAGAGAGGAAGAGTCATTACGTGTTAAAAACAGATTTGCACACTGGGAGATTCTGCTAATGTTTGTGTACGCTTCCGTCTGCGCAAACAGCACATTTACTCAGGCTACACGCGTTACAGCTGGAAAAAAAAACTGAGCCTCAGCACAAGCATGGCGATGGCGATGGCGATGATGAGGTAAAGCCAAAGAAATATGCACTTTGCACTTTGTTGTGCGTCGCTCTGGATAAGAGCGTCTGCTAAATGCCACGTAATGTAATGTAAAATATGGAAACGCTTTTTTATTTTTTTTTATTACCGTTTTATTTGATAGTTGTCTTGTTTTGTTCTAACTTACCGTTGTGTTCGCTGTGGCTTGGCCAGGAAACACCAGGCCAGGATATAAGAGATATTAGTATCAATGGAACTCAGAGAATAAATAAAAACAGATTGTTTCTGTGTGGCAATTACATGCATTTACATGCACTGTACACTGACATGTAACAGTTTTTACTCATGAGCGAGTCACAAGCATCAACATAGCTCCGCCCTAGACTTCCTGTCCAAGTGCATTCTGTGACATGTAGTTTATCTTGTCTGACCCTATAAACACATTATCAAAATTAATCACAGTGACTTGCCAGCAAATCTACAACTTTCTATAATCTATAAATATATAGCTTTCCCTTCTACCTCCCAGGAATCATGGATGGCGCATCCAGTCTGTATTAGCATGATGCTAGCTTCTGCTCTGTCTGTGGAGAACCCAGGAATGCTTACAGAACTACTCTTCAGTCTCCACTCCTGTCCTGGGGGGTGTTTCACAGAGCAGAATTACAGTGAGCCAGATAACTGCTGTTAAAACCCGGAACCCTCCCAAATCTGAGACATGGACTGTAGTAAGAGGAGTTTGGGTGTGTGTGTGTGGAAGTCCGGGCGTGTGTGTGGGAGTCCGGGTGTGTGTGTGGAAGTTTGAGCGTGTGTGTGGAAGTCCGAGCGTGTGTGTGGGAGTCCGGGTGTGTGTGTGGAAGTCCGAGCGTGTGTGTGTGGGAGTCCGGGTGTGTGTGTGGAAGTCCGAGCGTGTGTGTGTGGAAGTCCGGGTGTGGGCTGGTCATGGCAGGGAGCAGTAGGTGGTCCTCCACCCCCACCCCGACACCCCCACACACACACACCCCTCCCCCCCCTCGTGACTTAAGTAGATCCGTATCCACAGCTCCACTCAAACAGCCCCTCAGACTTAAATCAAGCCCAGGCGATTAGCCCCCCCCACACGGCCCTGTGTCTTTAAGCTCCCAGCCTGGCTCACCGCGCCCGTCCACGTTTGTTCTTTATGATGCTAATGGGCTTCCATATCTAATAAATCCCTGTAGATTTCAAGAGCAGAGATGTTATGGCTCGCACACATAACCCCCCCCATCCCCCCCCCCCCCCCCCTCTCAGAGCAGATAGAACTGCCTGCCTTGCATATATTGCTGGGTGGTTTCTTGGCAAAAGAAAAGTGAGAGAGAGAGAAAGAGAGAAAGAAAGAGAAAAAGAGAAAATAAAATATAAAAGCATAAACGAGCAGCAGTTACTCTGAGACGGTGGATTGGACAGAGGCCCGGCCCACACTGAACCTGAACCCAACAGAACACACCCCGAGTCCTCTGCCTTTACGGGGGGGATTCGGACCCCCAGGTCAGCTCCTGCCAAACCCTGTGCCCCAGCCGGATCTGCAGACACCGCGTGGAAGAGGGGGAACCAGGGAGAGAGAGAGAGAGAGAGAGAGAGAGAGAGAGAGAGAGAGAGAGAGAGAGAGAGAAAGAAAATAATCAGAGCGATCGTTTTACTGCCCCAACAAACAACTGACAGAGGCCCCATTGAGAGCGGAATGCAGGCAGGATCAGATTATTGCACATTAATCCACTTCAGCACATTCCTGCAGGGCCTGCTACACACCAGCTACACTCCAGCCCCAGCAGAGTACAATGCCTCTTTATCTCTCTCTCTCTCCGCCTGTCTGTCTGTCTGTCTGTCTGTCTGTCCCTCACCCCCTGTCTGTCTGTCTCTCCCTCACCCTCTCTCACTCTCTCATTCTTTCACTCTCTCTCTCTCTCTCCCCCTCTCGCTCTTGGTCATTCTCCAAGCTCTAATGCTCCCGTTTCTGACACTGTCATACCGGCCTCTGCTGTACAAATAAAATCTCCCATCTGTCTGTCTCCAGTCAACCACGACAATATCTGCCTTTCCGCTCAACCGCTAACCACTAAAGCGCCCAGAAAAAAGCCCCTTTGAACGCTGAACGACATTAATATTCCCAAAGCCCGCAGTGTTTTAAGGCTCCAGGTATTGCTTATTGATCTTACCCTGGCCATTAAGCCAGAATTTATCACCAGCGTTTTACGAGCTTGTCTCCCGACTGGACGGATCATATTTCTACAATGACAAGCCGCTTAAAAAATTACAAAAAATATAAAA
>NC_083773.1:1141049-1143549 GCF_963514075.1 Conger conger | reverse complement strand
ACAACACTGAAAATCTGGAGGGAAAAATAAATCAAGTAATCGTGAAAATAAACAGAACATTTTAACAAATCTACGCAATAACTACCAAAGAAGAGGAAGGAGTGCTGGACCATCCACGACCACCTGACCTCAACCCCGTTGGATATTTATGAGGGCCCTTGAAGACTGACAAATGCAAAGCATTCAGTAACATCACAACATGCTCTTTGGGACGTTGTCAAGTAATACTGGGATAACGTGGATCCTCAGGTTTTGGACAGTTTGAGTGCACGTTGCCATTAAAGCAAAAGGTGGACATACCAAATACCAAAAAATTCCGAAATTTGTGTATAGTTTTCACAGATTGAACTTCTCACTTAAATTGTTATGCTGATAATATAATTTGTAATGAAAAAGTATTTATTAAATTAGGAAAATTTATAAAAAATCTTTCACTAGTGGTCTCAGACTTTTGGATCGCACTGTACATGTTCACACCCCAGTCTGAAGATGTGTTGGGCATCTTATCATTAATAAACTGTTTGTTCTCTAGTTCTGCCATCACTCCTGCTGTACAGTACGTGCAGTGATATGCAGTAGGGTCCAGACAATAAGCTGAGGACAGGAACTTTAGCGTTTTTGCATTGAAGCAGCAAAACAAAATATGAATTACTCATGAATGTACAAAATCTGATATGATCCTACTCTGCCATGACAAAATCTAACTCGTCTATCTAATTTTCAATAAACCGCAAAGGTGTTTTGAAATTCTTGGAATTAAACTGGGGCAGCTACAGGTTTCAAAACAGATGGATTAGTGTACACAACTGTATGGAGTTAATAAGGGTGATAATTATTGTCAGTGCATACAGCACACATGCAGTCATAATGAATGGCATGGACTGTATTTGCATTGGGAGATTAAAGACAGATTGCCATTACACATTTCGGGGAGAAAGAAATGAATAGGAAAAATATGGAAATAAAATGGTGAATAAAATGGTATGTATTCACAGTCAAGCTAAAAAATATCCAGCTATGCAATTCACTGATCTGACAAAGCTATTTAATCATATTGTGGCAGAAAGAGTACGCTTATTTTCAATTAATAATGATGCTAAAATTATGTTTAATAATGAGCTGTCTTTTCAGATTTCAAAAATTTGACCGCAAAAAGTGAAGGCAACAAAAATTATATAACCTTGATCATATAACATTGTACTATAATTTTATCTTAAAAACACTTTTACATTCAAAACCTTTTACATTAAATGGCAGACGAAAAAATACGTGGTCAAGTAAAATATAAATCAATTGTCAATGGATTCAATATTTTCTTGGTTAAAGGCATTAATATGAGACGTCATTCTATTGACACAGACGTACGGGAATATGCCATCGCACCAAAACAGACAATTCTGCAAAAGGCATAAGGGCTTCGTTGCTGTAATTAAATAAAATGTAAATGTAATGTAAATTATCACTTTATCCTTTTGTTCAAAGAACCTGTTTCTTCCACAGGAAACACATTTAGAAAATTTGGTTTTCTACAACGCTACTTTTTGTGCGTGAATGTTGTGGAGAATAAACTTAACCTTTTTGCATTTTTTCATCGTTGTGGGGATTGGATGATTGATTCATAAAAGGGCGTCTCGAACGCACGGCGGACCTGTATGGGAATTTGTGCCGTAATTATTATGCATTTACAAAGTTTCATTCACCGAGAGGGCCGGCGGATAATTACATTCCGGAGGATTGCGTCCCTCTCTCCACTCGAGACGTATCGTTTCTTTCTCATATTTGATGATTTAAAGTTCTGAACAAAACTGCCACCGTGCCAATCCCACTTAAAGCCCCCAGTGTATCGCACGTAAACCCCTGTGAACTTCACACAGAGTTACCGAGAGCTCTATCCACCCGGGAGACCAGGCTACCTCCGAGAGGTACGGCGACTTACAATTGGATGCTATTTTTTGCTTTCCTGGTAATAAGAAAAGTTTCTTCGCTTTAGAGCAGTGTGCCGGGGAGATAAAGAGAAGGATCACTGCATGGCAGGGAGATTTAAACACTATGGAGAGCTCCGAATGAGCCTCTCCACAATATTATTATTAAAGCAAAAAACCTGTTAGTCTGTAAATGTAACGGAACCTGGTTACAATTAGAGGGCGATTTTCACAAAGGTCAATGAATTCAGATAATATCCTTAGAGGGAGGAAATTTAATACCCTTTTTTGCTGAATTAATTAATTATAATATTAGACTAGCTCAAGGGGGCCCTTTCTGGAGTGATTAAGTGAGCACATATCTTTAAAAGACTCCTTAAATCTCAGGGGTTTTATACCTTTGAACCGGAGGTGTAGCATATATTTATATATAATGTATGAACATATGAAAATATACATAAAGCGCCCTGTTACCTTGGCAGCAAGCCCTGTGTTATTTATTTAGGGGCTAAATCCAAGCTGTCATATAATTTATAGATTTTCCTTTTTTGGGGGGTTCTGTACCTATTCTTTGTGAA
>NC_083773.1:1118549-1136049 GCF_963514075.1 Conger conger | reverse complement strand
GTACACACAGCTGCAGTAGGGCAGGATGAGCAGGTGAATATTACCTGTTGTACACACAGCTGCAGTAGG
Source organism: Conger conger (assembly GCF_963514075.1). Classification (NCBI taxonomy): domain Eukaryota; kingdom Metazoa; phylum Chordata; class Actinopteri; order Anguilliformes; family Congridae; genus Conger; species Conger conger. The sequence continues at coordinate 1,135,980 of NC_083773.1, read as the reverse complement.
GCAGGATGAGCAGGTGAATATTAGAGTGTTGTACACACAGCTGCAGTAGGGCAGGATGAGCAGGTGAATATTACCTGTTGTACACACAGCTGCAGTAGGGCAGGATGAGCAGGTGAACATTACCTGTTGTACACACAGCTGCAGTAGGGCAGGATGAGCAGGTGAATATTACCTGTTGTACACACAGCTGCAGTAGGGCAGGATGAGCAGGTGAACATTACCTGTTGTACACACAGCTGCAGTAGGGCAGGATGAGCAGGTGAACATTACCTGTTGTACACACCTGTGCAGTACAGGATGGGAGCCCACGCCCTCACAGACCGCCGTGAACACGGTGAGCATCCTGAGCAGAGCCAGCTGTCACACTCTGTTCTCAAACCTTCTTCCTGCCAACGGACGCTTAAAGCCACACAGCCTGCATGCGTCTCTACTGCCATTTCAGAAAGGAAGAGTTATGTATTCATTTGTGCACACACACACGCGCACACACGCGCACGCACACACACACACACACACACACACACATATACAGTCATTTATTTATTTTTAATAAGAACCCAGACGGCCAGTCCTTAGTGAACACAAAGCAATTACCAATTACTTGGCTGATTAGAGCTGACCCCAAAATTTCCTCCATGCATGAATATTCATTAAAAAGCCAGTCCGGTTTGTGAAAAATTAATTATTTTTTTGGGCCTATACTGTGAATAAGAATGATTAATGGTTTTCTCACACGTACAGATTCATCATTCCCGGGGTCGAACGCACGGTAATACGGATCCAATTAAAGGCACAGTGGGGGCCGGTTGACGAGGGCGGGGGGGAGATTATGGGCTGTGTTCAGACTGCCGTGCGCCCGGTCCAAACTGGTACGGTCTCCCACAGAGACGGGCGGCGTTTCACCACACACTCACTCTCTCTGCGTCAGAGCTGTGTTAGCGTTAGCTTTAGCCTGGCAGTTTCAAGAGCTGCGTGTGTGTGCGTGCGTGTTCTCTGGACCGATCGTCAGAGCTGTGTTAGCGTTAGCTTTAGCCTGGCAGTTTCAAGAGCTGCGTGTGTGTGCGTGCGTGTTCTCTGGACCGATCGTCAGAGCTGTGTTAGCGTTAGCTTTAGCCTGCCAGTTTCAAGAGCTGCGTGTGTGTGCGTGCGTGTTCTCTGGACCGATCGTCAGAGCTGTGTTAGCGTTAGCTTTAGCCTGCCAGTTTCAAGAGCCGCGTGTGTGTGCGTGCGTGTTCTCTGGACCGATCATCAGAATTGTGTTAGCGTTAGCTTTAGCCTGCCAGTTTCAAGAGCTGCGTGTGTGTGCGTGTGTTCTCTGGACTGATCGTCAGAGCTACGCTAGCGTTAGCGCTAGCCTGGCTGTCTCAGGAGCCACCACGTTCAGTACCTCACCTTCATGACCAAGTTTACACTGACACGATCCATCAAACGCTGGTGTATCCACGATAAGATTTGCACAGCCATTGGGCCCTTGAGCAAGGCCCTTTACCATTACATTACATTACATTATTGGCATTTTGCTGACGCTCTTATCCAGAGCGACGTACAGTTGTGCTAAGCAGGAGACAATCCTCCCCTGGAGCAATGCAGGGTTAAGGGCCTTGCTCAAGGGCCCAACGGCTGTGCGGATTTTATTGTGGCTACACCGGGATTTGAACCACCGACCTTGCGGGTCCCAGTCATTTACCTTAACCACTACGCTACAACCCCCACATTGCTCCACGGGGAATTGACCCCTGCTTAGTCTAATCAATTGTAATTCGCTTTGGATAAAAGCCTCAGCTAAATAAACGATTTTTAATATAACTGCGGTGTTCATGGGTTCATGACCGTGTGTACAGGTGTTCATGACCGTGTTTACAGGTGTTCATGACTGCGTTTACAGGTGTTCATGACCGTGTTTACAGGGGCACGACTGTACCTGCGGTGTTCATGGCCGTGTTTACAGGGGCACGATGATGCTTGGTCGAGTTCCCCCCCCCACACACACACACCCCCCCTCCCTCGGTTTAATTTCATGTTCTGGTGCATTTATAGAGGGCTCAGCCTGTAGTCAAATATTAGTTTTTGGAGATAGAGTAATCTGCTGCTGGGTACATACTCTTATCTTGCGATTTGACCGCAGTAGAGGGAAGGACACGGGAGGGGGGGGTCGGGGGGGGGTCAGGGTGGGGGTGTCAGACCGCAGTAGAGGGAAGGACACGGGAGGGGGGGTCGGGGGGGGGTCAGGGTGGGGGTGTCAGACCGCAGTAGAGGGAAGGACACGGGAGGGGGGGTCGGGGGGGGGTCGGGGTGGGGGTGTCAGTGTGCAGCAGCACTCCTGATCCTGATCTCAGCGTGTGAGGGGCGGGTGACAGGGACAGGCTGTGAATGGAGCCTGATTTAGGCCCCCGCTGCAGAGTTATGGCTCTCAAAGTGTTAATTACTCTGGGGGGGGGACACAAGGGCCATGTCACCCTGTCCAGTGCATGCTGGGAGACCCTGCAGGGCCCGGCGATCTCACACCTCATTAATTGGACCCGTGTGACAGAGGAGTATTCTGGGCCGCGGCCCGGCAAGACCAGGCCCACACCCCTGCTGTGTGAGAAGATGGAGAGATCTGTCTCTCTCTCTCTCTCTCTCTCTCTCTGCCTCCCTCTCTCCGTCTCCCTCTCTCTGTCTATCTGTCTGTCTCTGTCTGTGTGTCTGTGTGTGTGTGTGTGTGGGCGTGTGACACTCATAACCATCTATCTATCTCTCCCTCCATCTCTCTCTCCCTCAGTGTATTTATCTGTCCAGATACACTCACTCACACTTGCACACACACTCGCACACACACTCGCACACACACACACACACACACACACAGCTCACACCTCACACCTGAACATACAGACCTGAACACTCACACCTGAATCGACACACCTGAATCCATACACCCGATTCCACACACCTGAATCGACACACCTGAATCCATACACCCGCGAATCCATAAACCTCAGAAACCACTGAACAATTTAATACTGTTTGGTATTGTTTGGTAAACACCAACTACAGTCCTTTCATTCAAATAGACTCCACAATCCTTTAACGTGAACTGACAGTGCCATTATGTTTTTATCTGTGTTAACAAGTCAATTTCTAATATTCCAAATATAAACCTAAGAATTTACAGAGAGAATCTGTTAAAACAAAAGAATCTGTGTCGAAGCTGGAGCCACATGAAAGAAATGCATTGATACTGCGCGCGATTAGCTCGTTAGCGATAAGCTCGTTAGCAAGCGGTCTTAATTACTGACCCTTAATTCAAAGGAAGGGGGGGGGGGGGGGTGGGGGGGGGGACGTCGACAGGCCCATGAATGGAGTGAGGAAGAAAGCATGTTGAATGAGGGACAGATTAACATTTGTTCTGTTACATGCCTCTCTCCGCCACACACACAATAACTTCGTTTGTGCTAATTAACAATTAGCAAAGAGTCTGTGGCTAATTGTGTTATTCCTTGTAATTAAGGGGCTAATTACTAGAATGTCAATTTAGATTTAATTACTAAGTGCTTTGTTAATTCCCAGTGAGCATAAGCCCCCCCCCCCCCTCCCATTCCTGTGTGTGACGGTGCTGAGATCTTGCTCTCTCCTGTAAAACAGAAAATATGTAAATAAAAAATAAATTGGGGGGGTGGGGGTTGTTTGAGCTCCACAGATCCGCTATCAGGACTCCAGGCTTAACGATTAATAAAGACCCAGACCTCTGGGCCTCTAATTAGTGCTGTTTTTTTTCCCCAAACGAGGCGGAAATGTACAGCATCCGAGAAGCAGCCGTTTTTGTGACTGGAATCCGAATACAGGAAGTGGAGTGATGCTAACGCTAATCACAGTGCACCGCAGTACAATACACTTTATTCAGCAGACACTTCTGTCCAAAGTGACGCACTGTGCAAAAAGGGCTTAGCGAGGTCATTAGAACAACTACGGACCCGGTTGGACAGAATACAATTCACACAGAACCAGTTCCATACAGCCGTGAACATCGAGCCAAGCGACACGGGTAAATAGGCCAAGTCTGTACAGTAATTCCCAATAAAGTTAACCGCGACGGGCACTGTAAATGCATTAATCAAAAACCAAATTAAAAACAAATAACTGGACGCACGGATCAGCGTGTGACACAGCGTGTCGCAGACGGCAGAGCGGGACTGTGGGGAGAGCGTCTCTGCGTGTTTGCACGTGTGCCGTTTGGCCACTGTTGGGTGCTATTGACTCACTCACGACCGCAACCAGGGAAAAATCTTAGATCCGCACGATTCCTCACAAACGCCATTCCACCTCTCCGAGCTTCTAACCACTCTGATTTTCATCCTAACTGCCTGGCTCCTTCAAAGCCCTGCCAAAATACCATAAGACAGGGTATAATATATATAATTATACCCACTTACATTAGCCATTATGCCGGTAGAGCATTGCTAGGGAAATGACACACAGCCTGTCAAGACTTCATTCACTCCATTAATAAGCATCATTAGTGTCTGGTTTGAATACCCCTCTTGCACATTGCAGTCATTTCAACATGTCATATATTTTAATTTGGGGCCAAAAATAGCTGTAAGGATATTATGCACTCTCTGGCAGTAGTCTTTGTGATCTTTTAATGGGCATGGAGCACACTCTGCGACCTTGGCATTTCTTAAAAACGGGAATTAAAATCGCCATAAACATGCGTGCACATCACCGCAATAAATATCATTGTAATAAAGCTTTTGTGATGGGAATCCTTGCCCTGATCATTAATATTTTAAATCATCGTTCAGTCTTTTTTTTTTTTTTTTTTTTTCCTGAAGGGATGGCACCAGCGGTCAGCTTTCAACAAATTAATTTGTACGACTTCTTCATTAATGACATACTAAAAAAAAAAAAAGAAGAAAAAAAAGTCTTGATGTGAACTCTGACATTAAACTGAAATATTAAAATCTACATTCCACATCAAAGTCAGAGCTCGGAAGCCCGTTCCTCCGACATGGGGCATCAGTCTGAGCCGCGTCTTGCCGTTGTAACTGCAATAATTAAGGAGCCGTCTACATTTCGCTCAAGAGGCAAAAAAAGGCTCCCACAGGTGCTAATCTAAAAAAAATAAAGTCTTTGATCTCAGTAAGTCATTAACTTATCCTGTCTTGTTTACTGGGATGACAAAAGCAGCTTAAGGCAGTAATTAATTGTGAAAGGCTGCCACAATAGTTAATTAACCAGCATCTGTTGTCAGTAACGTACCTTGGCATTTTGCGTAATTTCACAGAAAACTGTAAACTGCTGTACTGGGGGGGGGGGGGGAATCAGTGCTGGTGCGTTTGGAACAGACGTGCGTCACTTGGGCCCACAGGGCGATGAGAGGAGGATTCATCGACTGAGAAGGGGAACAGTGTTTTAGGGGGTTACAGGGTCAGGAGGTGAACGGTGTTCTAGGGTGTTATAGGGTCAGGAGAGGAACAGTGTTTTAGGGTGTTACAGGGTCAGGAGGTGAACAGTGTTTTAGGGGGTTACAGGGTCAGGAGGTGAGCAGTGTTTTAGGGTGTTATTGGGTCAGGAGGTGAGCAGTGTTTTAGGGGGTTACAGGGTCAGGAGGTGAACAGTGTTTTAGGGGGTTACAGGGTCAGGAGGTGAGCAGTGTTTTAGGGTGTTATTGGGTCAGGAGGTGAGCAGTGTTTTAGGGGTGTTATTGGGCTGTTATTGGGTCAGGGGTAGGAGGGCAGTATTTGGGGTAGGAGCACAAACACAGAGGGTGAAAGCCTCATTCTCATGTTCCTGAAGTGACACCCCATTCTGCTCTCTGATCCACAAACATTCAGCCCATACCACCAACCAGAGAGAGAGAGAGAGAGAGAGAGAGAGAGAGAGCGGGAGAGAGAGGGAGAGAGAGAGGGAGAGAGAGGGAGAGAGAGAGAGAGAGCAGGAGAGAGAGGGAGAGATAGAAGGAGAGAGAGAGAGATGGAGGGAGAGAGAAAGAGATGGAGAGAGTGAGAGTGTAAGAGAGGGGGGAAGGGAGAGAGAGGGAGCGAGATGGATGGAGGGGAGAGAGAGATGGAGAAAGTGAGTGTGAGGGGGGTGGAGAAAGGGAGAGAGAGATGGAGGTGAGAGAGAGATGGAGGGAGAAATTGTGAGATGGAGAGTATGAGATGGAAGGAGAAAGAGATGGAGAAAGTGAGTGTGATGGAGATGGAGAGAGTGAGAAAGAGAATGAGTGAGAGAGAGATGGATACAATACAGACCGAAGGTATTTGGATGGTGGTACAATTTCTGTCCTTTTTGCTCTGGTATGAAATCCCTAAAATGGAGGACTATGTGTTAAAGGATTACAGTTCCTACAGGGATCACCTGATACCCTCAAATTAAAGGTGACAGTCCGCCCCTTAACCTCATATTCAGTGCTTCATTTAAAATTATGTGCTGGAGCACAGAGCCAAAAGAACAGAGATTGTACCAACTGTCCAAATACTAACGTGCAGTGTACCTTGCAGAAAACACACCCCGGGAATTATGGGTAAAATGATAAAGACAGACGGCAATGCACATGATGTTCTGACTTCCCCCCCCCCCCCCCACAGCTGCTGAGGGTCACGGCATTATGAAGACGACATTTTCACATCATTAAAGGCGTATATCTCGCTCATGTCACCTGGTGCATTGTGGGTCTTGATGGCAACCGGAGCGGGTTACAATGGGGGGGGGGGGGGGGGGGGAGCGCTTCCCCGAGATTTAGCGCGGCAGAATGAAGATTTATTTACATGTAAATGTCAGGCCTGGGAGAGGACAGGGGGGCCCTGTGGGTAATTAATATTTGTGAACGATGGCGCTTCCTAAAGACCGGGCCTCATTAGGGCCGAGTGGAGAGGAAGACCGCGGCCCACGGACGTGCTCACGCCGACAGCACGCCGACCGGGGCCATTTAGCTCTTCACACACACACACAAGGGCCAATTAAACCCCCCGGCGCTCAACGCCACACACACCGCCTGCGTTCCCAGCATGCATCTGCCCCCCGGCCCCGCGCTGAGGCTTCCCAACACGCGGCACTTCGGGGGTCGACCCGCGGTAAACAACGCCGCACTCGTTTACCGCCGGAGGAAAACACAATCCTGCAGGCGGCTGAACGGGGGGGGGCTGAAGGGCCTCATGGAATTAACCCTGAACGAGGGGGCAGCTGGAACACATCAAGAACAGTTTTACAGTCAGGTCCATAAGTATTTGGACAAATACGAGATCGGCACTTTAACCTTATATTCATAATTTCTCCCTTTTTTCCGTATTTATTGCAGTCCTGTGTTCGTGTGTTTCTTGAAAAACATCATTCTGTTATGGTATTTTTATATGTAAAGTTTTTGGATTATGATTTGCTTATAGTTACTTTCATTGAGTACATGTTGACTGTTTATATCTCTTAATTTGGCTTCTTGATGGCTTCAACTGATGAGTGTGTGATGAGTGTGGGGTGAGTGGGGGTGAGTGTGGGGTGAGTGTGGGGTGAGTGGGGGGTGAGAGTGGGGTGAATGTGGGGTGAGTGTGGGGTGAGTGGGGGGTAAGTGTTGGGTGTGGAGTGAGTGTGGGGTTAGCGTGTGGTGAGTGTGGGGTAAGTGTGGGGGTAAGTGTGGGGTGTGGGGTGAGTGTGGGGTAAGTGTGGGGTGAGTGTGGGGTAAGTGTTGGGTGTGGAGTGAGTGTGGGGTTAGTGTGTGGTGAGTGTGGGGTGAGTGTGGGTTGAGTGTGAGCAGAATCTGCTGAAGCTGAAGTTCACACTGCTTTTCTTTCCCCATCAAGAAAAATAATTATTTTTAAAAATCTGTAAGCAGTTTGACGTTGGCAGAAAATACTGCTTCCTTCCCTAATCAACACGGAACTGGCAGGCTACAGAAACACACACCTTCATCACTCAGAACTTTATACCTTTCAGTGAAAATAAATAAATGAGCCCATAGACGTATACTACTGCACTAGAAAGATTCCAATCCCCCCATCTTCTAGTTTTGGGTGAAAGGATTTAATGCATTTTTTACCAGATTGAATAACTAAATTCAATCTTCGAGCTGCTTCTGATCATTTCTACAAACTGTGGGACGTATCCTTTCATATGTCGATTCTCTCCCGAAAAGTTTACACTTTTTAAAATCTTTAATCCATGTCACGTCTTTTCTTGCCTTGTTTTTTGTTTTATTATGTGGGTGGGATTGGGTTTAAGGGGTTGTTCCATCTCTGCCTTTGTTTACCTTTTGTTAAAATGTAAAAGGAGAACGTACAGTGTATTTCTTAAGACCACCGTGTTCATTGTGCATTTCGCGGTTTCACAGTGCACTCCATCTCCCAGTAAAGACACTTGTGAAAATAAATAATAACAATAAATGAGAGCTACAACCTAATTACTTACTAAATACTATTCAGCAATAAAGCATAGAACAACCTGGAATGGGAACAGGAATATTGCTGTCAAATAACGTTCCGGACTAATGTTTGGCGAACGTATGGGGAGCGTATGGGGAACGTATGGGGAACGTATGGGGAACGCTGAGAACACGCGATATCATCTGGACCTGCAGGCCTCAGCCCCAGCTGCACATTCTACCCACAGCTGGCCTTTATTTACACGTGCGGAGACGCTGACCTGCCGCAGACCCGGCTGGGCTGTAATTAAGAGCATATCTACAGCCGGGCGGAGGCTCCACTGTTTAGTCTGGACGTCGGGTATTGTGTTTTCTTTGCTCACCTCCTCTCTCAGAGATCCCCCCCCCTCCCGTCACCCCCCCCCCCCCCCCCCCCTCCCCTCTCTAGACGTGGCAGTGTTAAGGTTTTGAATAACCCCACTTGATGCTGACAAAACACAGCCTTTCCTGGCTAATTAAAGTCAGGGAAGGCAGTGATGGCTCGCATATGGATTGTTCTGGAAAAATAACACTGAGAAGGCTTCATCCATAGGACAGGGAAGATGAGGAACCCCAAACAGCCACCTCTCTCTCATTCCTAGACGATGGGCTGGGAAAGAGAAGAGTCCAGGCCCCTGAGAGTTCATACTGCGAGGGGCGACCACTTGGCTTCACAGTACAGCTTTAGACGCTGCCCAACCCTGACCTCGCAGCTTCTCAAACCTCCTGCGGTCTGGACAGAACGACTGAGAGAAAGCGCATCCCTCAAGAAGTCCTTGGAAGGAGGAAGAGAGAAAAAAAAAAACCTGTTTATGTATGCACCATTTTAATTAGAACATAAACTTTAATCGCCTCACATTAGCTGAAGGAAGTCCATAATGTGTTCATAAATGAATAATGTCACCTGAAATTTAGATCCTCCCACAGGATTACCTATCGTCGTTCTCTCCCCTCCAAACTTGGAGAGCGGTTACAAACCGCCATCTCCAGACTCGTTTCACTCTGCTGCAGTAATGGGAGTAATTCTCTCTGCCCACAGTAATCACCGCCACTTTTTCTGCTGTTAAATGAACATGGTTCCTGACAGCCGCGTGCAACACTAATAACATTTGTGTAAGCTGGCGAATTGTTCTCTAACTGCCCTGCTAATGTGGAACACATGGAGCCCAGCGCGCCACACAGGAAGTCTCAGACTCAAACTCACGCGCGAGGCAGGGAAAGAAGAGGGAATTACGGAAAACGTGGGGATGAGGAGGCTTAAGCAGGAACGGAAAAACTGATTCTTTCACTGACTAATTTCTCTCATTATGGTCAATTCATTTCTTACATTACTCATCTCCATCAGCACAGACGTGGGGCCGCGCAGAGCTCACAGAGAGAGCACAGAGAGCACACAGAGAGCACACAGAGAGCTCACAGAGAGCACACAGAGAGAGCACACATAGAGCACAGAGAGCTCACAGAGAGAGCACAGAGAGAGCACAGAGAGCTCACAGAGAGAGCACAGAGAGCACACAGAGAGCTCACAGAGAGAGCACAGAGAGAGCACAGAGAGAGCACAGAGAGCTCACAGAGAGAGCTCACAGAGAGAGCTCACAGAGAGCTCACAGAGAGCACACAGAGAGCTCACAGAGAGCACACAGAGAGCACACAGAGAGCTCAGAGAGAGCTCAGAGAGAGCACACGAATCCGCCCTGACGTTTACACGCTCCTTCGCTGTACTGAGCGAGCTGCGGATTCTCTCCATTTCTACAAAACCTGTGGTTACCATGCTTACCGTCTCCAAGATATACGGGCAGCTTTGTTTCGCTGGAGCGTTTGAGCGAGTCTGGATTGGCCTCTTCCTCTTTCTAGAGCCCCACCAAGTGATCAGGGCTGGCTGCGGTCTGTGCTGTAACTATGCAAATAGACGAGCTGAACGCCAGACCTGAAGAGGGTTAAGCACAGTTAACACCCCGCTTGCCTGTCGAGACTCACGATGGTGTCTGCCGGTATGACGCTCATGGCTACAGCCGCGGCTGTAACTGCTGACTGCATGAGGACCTCTAGCGCAGGCTAGCTGCTGACCCGGTTAGTGTCTGTGGTCAATTACTGCAGGGCCTGTGGAGCCCAGGCTAACTGTAGTCTGGGTTAGAAGCTCTTAGCGCAAGCTAACTGCTGACTGGGCAATGAAGCTTAGCATAGGCTAATTGTGCTGTCTGGGTTAGGAAGCTTAGCACAGGCTAATTATGCTGTCTGGGTTAGGAAGCTTAGCACAGGCTAACTGTAGTCTGGGTTAGAGACTCTTAGCGCAGGCTAGCGGCTGTATGGGTTAGAGACTCTTAGCGCAGGCTAGCGGCTGTATGGGTTAGAGACTCTTAGCACAGGCTAGCGGCTGTATGGGTTAGAGACTCTTAGCGCAGGCTAGCGGCTGTATGGGTTAGAGACTCTTAGCGCAGGCTAGCGGCTGTATGGGTTAGAGACTCTTAGCGCAGGCTAGCGGCTGTATGGGTTAGAGACTCTTAGTGCAGGCTAGCGGCTGTATGGGTTAGAGACTCTTAGCGCAGGCTAGCGGCTGTATGGGTTAGAGACTCTTAGCGCAGGCTAGTGGCTGTATGGGTTAGAGACTCTTAGCACAGGCTAGCGGCTGTATGGGTTAGAGACTCTTAGCGCAGGCTAGCGGCTGTATGGGTTAGAGACTCTTAGCGCAAGCTAGCGGCTGTATGGGTTAGAGACTCTTAGCGCAGGCTAGCGGCTGTATGGGTTAGAGACTCTTAGCGCAGGCTAGCAGCTGTATGGGTTAGAGACTCTTAGCGCAGGCTAGCGGCTGTATGGGTTAGAGACTCTTAGCGCAGGCTAGCTGTAGTCTGGGTGAGAGCCTCTTAGCGCAGGCTAGCGGCTGTATGGGTTAGAGACTCTTAGCGCAGGCTAACTGTAGTCAGGGTTAGAGACTCTTAGCGCAGGCTAGCGGCTGTATGGGTTAGAGACTCTTAGCGCAGGCTAGCGGCTGTATGGGTTAGAGACTCTTAGCGCAGGCTAGCGGCTGTATGGGTTAGAGACTCTTAGCGCAGGCTAACTGTAGTCAGGGTTAGAGACTCTCAGCGCAGGCTAGCGGCTGTATGGGTTAGAGACTCTTAGCGCAGGCTAGCTGTAGTCTGGGTGAGGGGCTCTTAGCGCAGGCTAGCTGTAGTCTGGGTTAGAGACTCTTAGCGCAGGCTAGCGGCTGTATGGGTTAGAGACTCTTAGCGCAGGCTAGCTGTAGTCTGGGTGAGGGGCTCTTAGCGCAGGCTAGCGGCTGTATGGGTTAGAGACTCTTAGCGCAGGCTAGCGGCTGTATGGGTTAGAGACTCTTAGCGCAGGCTAGCGGCTGTACGGGTTAGAGACTCTTAGCGCAGGCTAGCTGTAGTCTGGGTGAGGGGCTCTTAGCGCAGGCTAGCGGCTGTATGGGTTAGAGACTCTTAGCGCAGGCTAGCGGCTGTACGGGTTAGAGACTCTTAGCGCAGGCTAGCTGTAGTCTGGGTGAGGGGCTCTTAGCGCAGGCTAGCTGCTGTCTGCGTGTGATGGATAGGCCTCCGTGGCGGTGCTCGGGGGTAATAGCCCGCTCGCACTCGTCTGTCTTGTTTGCTGTAAATCAAAGGGACAGTAACGGGTAAATAAAAACAGACGGATGACTTTTATGGAGAGAGCGCGGGATGGATGCGTGGTGCAGGGAGGGGGGGGGGACACACGCTGTGGGGTACACGCTCGTAACCTGGTTGCTGTTTTAAACCTGCTGATTCGTGCGAGTGTCCTGGTGTTTTAGGACCCGGCTGACATGTCCAATAGCTCCCAGAGGAAGAGAGGGGCAACGCCTGGGGCCACACCAGTCTGGGGCCACACCAGTCTGGGGACCACCGAGGGGACGTAGCTCGCAAGGGATCAACTCAGAAGTTCTGAAAATTGAAATGTTTTCAGTTTCAGTGCCGTGTCTGAGAGATTCAGAGGTTTACTTAAGGAGGGTCGCAGAATTATGAAAGATCGTAGGGTTTGGTTTCAGTGCTGTGTGTAGAGATTCAGGGGTTTGTCTCAGGCCATTGGCTGAAGCTTCAGGCACTCAAACAGCAAAGAGTCAACAACAGCTCCCTCACCGCAACACGCAACACGCAACACACAACACACAACACACAACACACAACACACAACACACAACACACAACACACAACACACAATACACAATACACAATACACAATACACAATACACAATACACAATACACAATACACAACACACAACACACAACACACAACACACAATACACAATACACAATACACAATACACAATACACAACACACAACACACAACACACAACACACAACACACAACACTAAAGCATCACTGCAGCCCTGCAGGCCTCCGGGCTAACCTTCACCGCTCTCACCGCTCTGCCCCACTGGCAGTAAATCCACTTTCAGCAGGATTGATGTCCTGAGCAGACCTCCAGGGTGACTTATTTTTGGACATGACACATATTTACAGATGATTATTCCATGGGGAAAAGCACCCTCTAAAGGGGCAATGAAGCTCTCTGTAATGTGACTCTGGCTAATTTGCTTTTTACCGTAGACGTGGGTATGGCCCCGCATTCAAATCTCATACGGCCCTGCATTCAAAGCTGAAATTAACCTGTATTTGGTAGAAAAAATTAATTAAAGGCCAGTTCACAGAGACAGATTAAACCTGGTCCTAAACTATATTCACTTCGGAGATTCAATGAGATTTTCCAAACAAAACTCAATTAGCATATTTTTTTTGAATAAATAAAAACAGTCAGGTCTTCCATCAAAACCTCCAACAGCACAGCTCCATACCTCTTCACATGCAACATGCACAACATCTTGAGGAGAACTCTGCCATGCAGACTGCCCAAAACTGCTCATGATGGAGCACGTATGGAAAACATATCCATGTATTGACTTCCGGATGATTCCTCTATCCACCAATATCTATATTCAGTGGAATGTTATTCTTACTGTGGTACTGCCTGAATAATCAAAGCTCTATTAACCTGGAGTTTGACTTCATGTTCCAAAGTAAATGGCCACCTCACCTGTACCAAAAGTGGAGAAGCTGGAGAATTAAAAGACTATATTTCAAATGTCACATATTCTGCAATGATGTACTATATAGATGTGCCATGTAATATTTTAGAAAAATGATATATTTTGCTATCTAGGCTATCTTTTCTTTGAAATTTTGCACAAATTAAAAACAGAAAATATCAGTTTTTTTATTAATCAAGAAATAAATTAATCTTCGTACACAGGTACAACGAAAGAGCAAATTAGTATTATGCAAGGACCCATAACATTCCTGAAATTAATGTTTTTCTCCAAACGCATTATAAAGTCAAATTATCCTGAGCTTGAATGCTAGCTGTCGAACAGTTCTGCAATTCTGAACAACGCATCCTCACAAGTACGCATGAAATCTATACTTTTAAATTTCTGGAATAATTTTATACTTAATGTTAAGGTTGAAAATGCAGCAAATAAATTCACAGCATTTTTGGAAAACAACAATGTGAAGCCGTTGTTGATGAACAGCGAACGGCAGATGAAATATGGCTCTCGCACGCTGAACATTTGCAGGCGTGGTTTAGCACACGGATCTTTACGAGGCTCTGCGGACGAAGCGCTACGCCGCAGCGCAAGGTCAAGGGCTTCAGTTAATTATGTGAAATTAATTAAGCCGCAGACAGCAGCAGTGATGGTTGTCAGGTGTAAATAGATACATAAACCCGAAAATGATTTTCATCAGCTGGAGCAATATCAATTACGGCTGTCAATTATCTGTCAGAGTTGCATCTCAGTTTTCCCATTTTATTTGATTATTAAAATTGTGCACTCGTTTATATATTCATTTATTCCTTTGTTTAAATTCTATTAAGGGCGAATTAACTTCTATCGGGCATACTCGTTATTATACAGTAGAGAATTGGGGAAATTATGTCATCAAAGTGCAGAGAAATATAAAACACAACCCTGAGTAAGAACAGAGCAATGCTACAGTTCGTCAGGACGCTCCTAAACATGGCTGCTGATTCAGGAACAGAGCGAAGCAGAGCATGCGTTTCCACAGAGCCGTAACCAGGGAAGAGGCCCACCCTCACACACAGGTTCAGTCCTTTCCGTTGACGAAGTCAGACCTTTCGACAGAAACGAGTGTCACAAAGCACACCCAACACCCGTCAAACTGAGCTCACAACGCAGGCTGCTGGCTATCCCAGAATCCTCTGCGGTTAGACAGCTACATCGCCCTGCCTCTGTCACTAAGAATCTCACCGAATGGGGGTGTGTGCGTGTGTGTGTGAGTGTGTGTGTGTGTGTTGTGTGTGTGGTGTGTGTGAGGTTCTGTAAAGAGGGGTGTTGAGGGGTTAGATGTGTGCCTGTGAGGTTCTGTAAAGAGGGGGGGTGACGGAGAGAGAGAAGAGCTCAGTAAAGCGGTGGGGGGGTGGCGCAGAGAGAGAAGAGCTCAGTAAAGCGGTGGGGGGGTGACGGAGACAGAGAAGAGCTCAGTAAAGCGGTGGGGGGGGTGGCGGAGAGAGAGAAGAGCTCAGTAAAGCGGTGGGGGGGGTGGCAGAGAGAGAGAAGAGCTCAGTAAAGCGGTGGGGGGGTGGCGGAGAGAGAGAAGAGCTCAGTTAAAGCGTGTGGGGGGGTGACGGAGAGAGAGAAGAGCTCTCAGCCTGTCTCTGCACTCAGGCCTCCCTTCATCTCTCCTCTAAACGGGCCTGATTGGCAGAGATGTTAAGTGCCATTTGACACCTAAGAGGGTGAAAATTTGTGTGAGTGGGCGGTAATGAATTGGAGATGTCTGCGCAATTAAATCACTGTTAATTTCTCCTGGGAAATAAGAGAACGGAAGCAGCATGAATCACCAGAGAGAGGAGAGAGAGAGAGAGGGAGGGAGAGAGAGAGAGAGAGAGGAGAGAGAGAGAGAGATGAGAGAGAGAGAGAGGAGAGAGAGAGAGAGAAGAGAAAGAGAGAGAGAGAGAGAGAGAGAGAGAGAGAAGAGAGAGAGAGAGAAGAGAGAAGAGGGAGAGAGGGAGAGAGAGAGAGAGAGAGAGAGGAGGGGGAGGGGGATGAGAAAGAGGGATGAGAGAGGGATGACAGAGAGAGAGCATGAGAGAGAGAGAGATGAGTCACCAAGCTTCCTGTAGGGGGGGTGGTTGTGGGGGGGGGGGGTACTGTCGTTCCGGAGGAGAAGGAAAGAAAGGAAGGACGGAGAGATGAAAGGTGACAGGTCCTGTCATCAGGGGAACATATTTGATTAGCAAATCTCTTTACTTATAGAGCAGATTTCTCCACCTGCCATTATCGCAGGCATACAGCGTGTCCATTACGCGCGTGTCTGTGTGTTTATGTGTATTTATATTTGCAGTAATTATGCGCCAGTGTTTTCAGTGTTCATTCATACTGTTTTAAAAAACACTCCAGAGTTCATTTGAAAGAGGAAATCTTGCTGTGCACTTGCACAAGTCGTTATTTTCCTGAGTAGAGGATCTTGGGACGGTTGATAATGTGCAGTTTGGTCCGCTGAACACGTCCAGATTGCACCTAAAGTCTGTTCCTCCCATTCCGGCTGATCCCGGGGAGAGGTCACCTGACCCCAGGTCTGGGATCCCCCCTGCTTCCTGCGTCGGGACACCCAGCAGGGGTCACAGCAGGCCAGAGAAACTGTGAGTCGAGGTCTCCAGCAGCCTGCCTGCCACCCCCCCCCCCCCCCCCCCCCCACCAACTGTTTAACTGTAATCTGCAGCCCATGACCTGAGAGAGCCCTGTTTGTGTCAGCTCTGTCCTCACCAAGCGACTGGGAACAGGTTTTGTACGAGAAACATCAATACTCTTGTTTGTGTGTTGTGTTCTGTGTAAATATTGAGCAACTACACACACAGGCACACACACACACACACACACACACACACACACACACTCACACCACACACACACACACACCCACCCACACAACACACACACACACACACACAACACACACACACACACTACACACACACACAGAGTGAGCTCCATAACTCTCTAGAATGGTCTCTTCCTAATGGCTTCATTGACTTTCATTGGCACAACTCTGGCGCTCATGTTGACAAACGCCAATAACAGACTCCAAAGTGCAATCAAAAGCCTAGAATCAAGACTAGATACTGAAAGCTCTTATGCCTACACGAAGGAAGTGATTGGAATACACCTGACTATTCTAGAAACAGCTGTGAAAACCATTTGTCCCAAATAATATGGCACCCTGAAATGGGGGATAATGTATAAAACATGCTGTAATTACCACATGATGAAACCAAAGTGTATAAAATGCAGTTTGATAAAATCTGAGAATGTGCACTGTAATTGGTTTGATTACAAAACCTACAATTCTGCCAGGGAGTCAAATCAAGAAAAATCTGTTTTTGTCCAAAGTCTCACTCTCGCTCTCACACGCACAACACACTCACACACACACTTGCACACCCCTCACACACACACGCGCGCACCACACACACCACACTCCCGCATACACACACACTCTCTCACACACACACACACACTCTCTCTCTCTCTCACTCTCACACACACACACACACACACAGCGCACACACACGCGCACACACACGCGCACACACACACACACGCGCACACACACACCACACACACACACACTCCCGCATACACACACACTCTCACACACACCTACACTCACACACACTCTCTCGCTCACACTCTCACACACACACACACACAACACACACACACACACACACACACACACGCACACACAGCACACACGCACACACACACCGCACACACACACCACACTCCCGCATACACACACACTCTCTCACACACACACACTCTCTCTCCCACACACAACACACACACACACACACACAGCCCTGCTCCGTAATGAGGCAGTGTCCCTGCCTCCCCACTGGGGTACCTGCACAGCACAAAGGCAGGAGGCTATTTTTGGAGCTCTCTCATCTCTCTCTTTTAATTTATTCCCTGATTTGGTGATAATAATAATTGTGCTGTAG